>NC_056733.1:376911458-376946862 GCF_019279795.1 Protopterus annectens
TGTTTGTTAACACTACCTGACTGTTTCTACACATTTTCCCAGATTCCAGGTTGATGTTATGCACATACCTTCCATCTCTTATTGTACAAACTCTGGGCATGTCTTGACCACATGCAGGTGAACCGGGACATATTTTGACTATTGCCCTCATAAACCTTTGGTGAGTTGTACAATGACAGGTTTGTTTTCATTGAAATTTTCCAAATATGTACAGTCCTGACAGTCAGTTATATGACATTAAATGCTGCCTACATGTCAGAGACTAGTACGCTGATATGCCAGTGGGACAAGGTAAGAGCCAGCAAATATTGGCCAATTAACTGGACATTCTGGACAGTTCTGTACACTTGTGGGGTATGATTCTGCATACAGCTTACTACCACTCCCAGGATTTGAACCATGGCTGTGCCTGCTAAAATTAAAACAGTATCCATCACAGTTGAGTGTGTTATATAGATATTACTGTGTATCTCTTCTCTGATTTCTGTCTATAAGTCTCCCGTGGCTTTACAATCTGACCTTGTAATTACAACACTCTTATACAGAATTTCCTAGACAGTTTTATTATGTAGCATAGTGTGGATGACAGTGATGAGTAATACCTTATTATTCAGAGCAACAGCAACACTAATGATGCCATACAATACCAGAGTAAACAGTACCAGTCCAGGATTTCAATCTTTTATTTCTAGGCACAGTTTTCGTATCTGACAGACCTGTGGGGGCAATATTTGTTAGCACTACCTGAATGTTGCCACACATATTACCAGATTCCACATTAGTATTATGCACATACATCTCACTCTGTTACTGCACACACTCTGGTCACAGCTTCACAACATGGGGGTGGAGATGGGACATGCTTGGCTTATTACACTCATAACATTTTGGGGAGTTGCTAGAGTGACAGGTTTGTTCTTATAGATGTCTTCCAATCAGTTGTATTTGATTATGTGCTGCCTAAACGTCTGGGATCATCCCACTGATTTGCCAGGGGGACAGGCAGCAGATATGTGCCAATTTACTGGGCATTTATTTATTTTATTTTATTTTATTTTACATTTGTTGACCGGGCTAGTCTAACTGGATATATGCCCATTTTCAGGAGAGGCCCGGGAAGAAAAGCTCCAAAGACATGTTTCAAAAGTATAAGTACAAACAATACACAAACATCAGGTATTATAATAATAAAAAATAGCAATTATGATAGTAAAAAAAAAGTAATTGACAATGGTACAGTGCAGTAAAAGCCTGGAGGATTTTAAAAGGATGAACACTGAGGTTAAGAGTAAAAAAAAAAAGTATGATAGAGTGTATGGAGACATAGTACAGGTTAGGTCAGAAATAGAGAAAAGGAAGTTGTATGTGCAGTGAAGATAGAATGGATTTACATAACAAAAGGTATGTAAAGAGGATATAAATACCTAAATAAATAAGTTAACTAAACTTAAACCCACCAAATTAGCAGCAGACAACCTCCCAAGTGAATACCTACAAATCGCAGCTGATGCTCTGGCCTACCCAGTATCCATCTTGATTAACCGATCTCTGTCAGAAAGTTACGTTCCCACATTGTGGAAAGTCTCACATATAATTCCCCTCCACAAAGGCGGACCCTCTGCAGAACTAACCAATTACCGCCCCATAGCTATTCTCTCTCCACTCTCCAAAATACTAGAGAGATGCATACACTCTCAGGTCTCACACTACCTCCTTACCAACAACCTCCTTTCCAGTATACAGCATGGTTTCCGACCAAACCATAGCACCACCACTGCCTTACTCTCCTTTACAAACACTATCCTTCAGCATAAAAACAATGGCTATCTCTCCTCTGCTACTTTCCTAGACCTATCTAAAGCATTTGACATGGTCCCACACAAACAACTTATCTCTGTCCTCAATAACCTATCCTTCTCACAATCAGTCACCAACTGGTTTCAGAGTTACCTGTCTGACTGCCAACAATCCGTTGTATGGCAGAATGACATATCTCCCCAACTACCTGTCTCCATAGGGGTTCCCCAAGGATCCATCCTTGGACCCCTACTTTCTCTGTTTACACCAATAATCTAGCCTCTGCCACCAAACATGGCACTCTCATCCAATCGCAGATGACTCTACCATCATCTGCTCAGCCCAGTCCCTACCCAAACTGCAAAAGACACACAGGAAGCCTTTTCCTCTGTTGAAACATGGTTATCCGATGCCCAATTAATACTCAACCCAAACAAAACTAAACTACTCATCTTCCAAGCCACCAAACATACTCAAAACAACTCTCACTTTAACATCACAGCAAAGACAACACCACTATATACCCAACTGAACACACCAAATTGCTAGGGTGGAAATAGACAATAAACTAAAATTTGACATTCACATATCCATGACCATAAAAAGTCCACAAAAACTAGGAGCATTATACAGAAATAAACAATTTCTCACCAAAGCAGCAAAGATTTCAATAGCAAATTCCCACCTTATCTCCACCCTACTTTATGCCGCTCAGTATATACCAACCTAAGGCAAAGTGATCTAAACAAGCTAGAGACCTGCTACAACAAAATCGCAAAATTCCACAGGGGCATCCTACCGTAGTCACCACTGTCTCTCACTTGCTGAACTGGGCTTGAACTCCCTCACCTCCTTCAGTGGTATCAACTCTCACTCACCCACAAACTAGTAAACCATCCACTAAATGTCCCATCCCTCCAGAATCTACTCCAACCCTATCGCACCACCAGACCACTAAAATCCAGCAACAAAATCACTTGCAGATCACTAAAGCCAATAACTCTGCTGGTGAAGCACTATTCTCTTGTGCCATAGCCAAATTATGGAACTCACTCCCACCCACAATTACCTCAGTACCATCATGCACCAACTTCAAAACTTTATTAAAAGCGCACCTAAAAACATGCTGGCTATGCCCTTGCAACTCCCTCTCTAATATCATCCACCCCATCCAACTACTACCTTTCTTTCACCTCCACTAACTACCTTGATGATAGCAAGCTCAGATGCTCATAAGCCTAGTACTTATTATACAGCAGGAACTTCTCATTGTTACATTTGTTAATGCCCGTTATGTACTTCACAGATAAAGATTCTAGTTGTCTACTGATGTACTATGTTCTTCATCTGTAAATATGTTGTAAGTAATTTCTATGTTAAATTGTTAATCACTATGTAATCCAATGTAACTACTGTCTGTTTATTTTACTGTGGAGCTTTTCTCCCTGGGCCTCCGCTGAAAATGGACCCACATCCAGTCGGACACTCCCGGTCAACAAATTTAAATAAATAAATAAATAAATAAAATAAATAATGTAGAAAAAGGTAGATAAGAAAAGTATAGTCAGATGGAAGATGTAACAGAGGATAGTAAGGACTAGATAGGTAAGCTGAGTTTGTAGAGGTACAGGACTAGTCAAGTTTAGCACAGGGGCATAGCCAGTATGATTTGAGGTAGAGTTTAAGTCTGTTTTTAAAGAGACATAAAGAGGTGAGTGAGGTCAGGTCACTAGGGAGAAGATTCCAGGATTTGCCTACAGTATTAGAGAAGAGAGAATCCCCAGCCCTGTTATGAGGTTTAGAGGTGTATACAAGAAGTTTGTGTGAAGAGTGTAAGGACTTCAGATTTTTACAGGGGGTAATGAGGTTTGTTAAACTTGGAGTGCTGGAAGGTTTATAGAGAATGTTATGGGCAATGGTTAGTTGATGAAATTTAATCAGGTGTTGAAGTTCTAACCATCCTATCTGGTTTAAGTTTATACAATGGTGGGTTCGAAATGGGCTGCCTGTAGCAAATCTAGCAATGTTATTATAGGACATTTCTAATTTGCTGAGATTATTCTTGGAGAGATTAGTAAAAATGGGTGAGGCATAAAGGAGAGTAGAGATCAAGTGAGTGTGGGTGATAGTAGTTTTAGCAGTAGGAGAAAGGGAGCGTTTAATCCTATAGAGAGTGCCAATTTTTTGTTGACAGTCTTTACAGTATTATTGATGAGGATGTCAAAGTTAAGGTTATTATCGATGGTGACCTCTAGTAGTTTGGTGGTGAAGTCTCGAGATATTATTGTGCCACTGGTAGATGCCACAGAGAAATGTAGAGGAGAGGACTTTGGAGTTGGAGTGAAGAGGAGGAGTTTGGTTTTGTTTGGGTTCAAAAGAAGGCAACGCTGAGAGAACCATTGTTCAACTATGTTGAATATTTTTTGAGTGAGAGAGTGAAGGTCATGGGAGGATGTAGTTGAGCATAATAATGTGGAGTCATCAGCATATTGTATACAAGTGGCTTGTGGGATAGCTAGATGAAGGTCATTAATAAATATAGAGAAAAGAAGAGGACGTAGTATGGACCCCTGAGGGACACCTAAGGAAACAGGTAGTTGGGTGGATAAGGATTTATGCCAAAGTACTGCTTGCTGTTGTTTGTCAAGGTAGGATTGGAACCATTTTATGTAAAGTGGGTCTAATGACAGAGATTTAAGTATGTTAATTAGAATCTGGTGGTTTACCATGTCAAATGCTTTAGACGGGTCGATAAATAGAGCAGAAGAAAGATTATCCAGGTTTCGGTTCCTGTTAATTTAGTCAGTAAAGGAAAGGAGGGCAGTGGTAGTACTGTGTGAAGGTCTGAAACCATGTTGACAGTTAGAAAGTAGATTGTTTTCTATTAAGTGGTGGAGTAGTTGTTTATGGATACATTTTTCCATAATTTTAGCTAAAGGCAAAAGTAGGGCAATGGGGCGATAGTTTGATAGCTCAGTGGAATGCCCACCTTTATGTAGGGGAATAATATGGGAGACTTTCCATAAGGTGGGGATGTAACCTTCAGTAATAGTTCTGTTGAATAGTATGGAAATATGATAGGCAACAGCCTTGGATGATAGCTGTAGATATTCAGAAGGCAGTAGGTCTGCAGAAGGGGAGCATGGTTTTAGTTTATTCAGTAGGGTTTGGATAAATGTGGTTGGGACAGGTTTGAAACGAAAAGTGGGAGGTGGGGTAGAGGAGTATGGAGGTAATGTGAAGGTATTATGTGATAGCTGACTAGCTAGTGTTTGGATAGCATCTGTAAAGAAGGTATTGAAGGAATTAGCTGTATGGATGGGATTTTTCCTATCTGTATTTTGAGGGTTAGGTGTAGTGGCTTGACCTGGGTGGAGTAACTGCTTAATGCTAGTCCATAATTTCTGTGGGTTGTTGTGGTTAGGTTGTTGATATTGTAAGTAGTAGTTTTGTTTATCAGAGAGTATGGCCTTCTTTGTGTCATTTCTTAGCTGCCTAAAGGTTTGTTGGTCAGCAGGGTTTTTAGTCTTTCTCCATTTGGCCCAATGTTTATTTCTGAGATGAATTTTGTGTTTGGTTTCATAAGAAAGCCATGGGGCAGACTTAGCCTTAATTCTAATAGATCTGGATGGAGCGTGGTGATTAAGAATGGCTAGGAAGGTAGAATTAAAGAAATTAACAGCTTCATCTAATGGAAGTTGTTTTAAGGGAACCCAATTGCATGCTTTTCATTCCATTTGGAACAGGTCAGGGTTAAATTTCTTTTTGAATCTAATTTGTTTGATAGAGATTGGAGTAGGGGTGTTTGCTTTTAGTCTGGTGATGTAGGTAAGTGAGTGGTCACTTAAATCATCAGGGAGGGTTTCAGACTCATAGTAATGAGTGGGATTGTTTGTGAGAATCCAGTCTAATATACTTGCTTTCTTGTTAGCTTCATTTATTCTGGTGGGGGAGGTAATGGTTTGAGAGAAACCATATAGGTTTATGTGGGTGGTAGGAAGAGTACTGTTATAGGAATTCCAGTCTAAATTTATATCGCCTAGTGTTAGAAAAATATGTATTTGAACATGTATAAAGTGCTAGTTTAAAAGCAAATAGTATATAATGCATTTTATTCTATTTACAATATGGCAATAAGAATGATTTTACATATAATTGCTTGAAGCTTTGGAGCTGCAGTGTATTTGAACTCTGACCCTGGCAGTAGCCAGCTCAGCAAGCTTATGTTTTTCACTAATGATTATCTGCTGGGTCAGGAAAATTAAATGTATAAAGCATTGAATATTCTTATTCCTTCCTCTGAGATAATTGACCTTGTGAATGTATCAGAGATAAGACACAGCTGCTAAAAGTAAAAGTTGCAAGAAGAACAAAGAAGTATATTGCAAGAGTGAACCGACTATTGTATTCAAGCTAGCCTGAGACCTTGGAAGAGTAACATTTACAGAAAGACATTATAACGAACCAGGTGCTTTGCAAGGCTGTATTATTCCCATGGGAAAACTTTTAAAATGTATAACATCAGCTTTTTCTTATGAATAGAATATTGTAGACCATAGTGATGTAGGTGCCCTGTGACTAACCACGTCAGTAAGGTGGGCACAGCCTGAATGTAAGACTATATAAAATTGTGTATTTCCTGCATCATGTCAGACAAAGCTCTGTACTTGTATGGTTCTTTACTCCTGGTGTACACTAGTAAACTTTTGCATCTGAGCCTCCTGTGTTGTTATCATTTGTTTTTATTTAACAGTTTGGTCCTTCGGACCGGAATTCCCTTGGTAAGCTGCAGATCAGAGTGTATCGGTGGTTGAATACTGCACAGGAGAAGTTACCAAAAGGGTTCTTCTTGAAACACAAAGACCTCCGACTGAATTGTCGTCTTGAGAGGCTGGCCACTTTCTGATCTGCGGCCGAAGAGCGGTCTCGAACTGGTTGACCCAGGAGGCTCAGGTAGGAAAATATTTGCCTTTTTTCTGTTTTAGATCAGGGACTAGGTTACAGTAAATGTCATTGTCAGAGATTTGTTATACAGATCAGGGACAAAAGGAAATTACTGTATATTTTGTCAGAGATCAGGGAAACAGAATAAGGTAGACAGTTATTCTAGATAAACTGTGTAAGGAACTGAAATACCACGTGGTGAAAAGGGTTACGTAACATTTTTTAGAATGGGAAATCAGTGCACTAAAAAATCACGAGATCCGCCCATAACTGATGACGCAAAATATATGCAATTACAACGGACTGATAATGTAAGGTATTATACAAAATGGGTTAATAAATACGGATTTGATGGTAAATTAAACAAGATTTCATTAGTTAAACTTTTAAAACAGCTTAAATCTGACAGAAGGTCAGGCAAAAAACAACAGCGATTAGGCATTCCTCAAGCACACAGGTGGATTGAGGAAGTAAACCGAAGGAACAGAAAACTAAAAATGCAAAAACATTATTTTTAGACAAAGAGGATAATAATACAGTAATAGCGACGCCTCCCCTCCGCCTCCAATGCCTTTTCAGGATATGAAGCAGGAGGACAAGCTGGTCCACCTCCACGTTATCCTGTAGTTACAAGAGTACTAAAACCATTTGTTAGAGATCCTATTGAAACTAGGTCCCGGACACGTAAAACACTAGGGGCACAGACTTATATCAAATAGGAAAAATACACTAGAAGAGAGTGAGGAAGAAATCTGTCCACTGATCGAGGTACCAAATCCTCAGGCAGGACAGGAAGGGCAGGACCCAACTCTTCTAGTATATAGACCATGGACACCGGAAGATATTCGAAAGCTACAGAGGGAATCCCTCATCCAAAAGTTAATTACACAAAGTTTTTACAAGATTTACAAGGTATGAGACTAAGTTACCACTTGAATGGGGAAGAAGTAGAAAAGGTAGTTAGACAGATTGTGGGTCCAGACTGGCACATGATTTGTGGCACCTGGAATCCTCGTAATGCAGAGCTTAAACCACTCCCACATAGTGACGCAGAATTAGACAACAGAGTCAAAGGTCTTACAGACCGAATTTCTGAAAAATGGAAACCTAGAGCAGATTGGACTTGCATTAATTAATGCATACAGCAAGAGAATGAAACTGTAGATGGGTACTATGGTAGATTATTGGAATGTTTCAATAACCATAGTGGTATGGCTATTCCTGAAAATCAGACACATGATACCTCATATGAACAGCAACTGAAAATGCGTTTTGAAAGGTTGCATTGCACCTATCAGTAGCTTTATTACAAAGCATATGATAGATCATCGAACAAGTAGGCTACAAGCCTTACTTGAATATGCCAGACATGCTGAAAGACACTAATAGTAAAAAGAAAAAGAAGACACAGGTCTTCACAGCTGAAGACGGAGCAGAGGTCTTTGTAGTACAGTCAGGTAAAAAGGGTAAGAAAAATTCCCAGGGAAATAGACAATCTGACAAAAGGTCAGAAGAGTTTGAAGAGAGAAAAAAGAAAGGTGAGTGCTTTAAGTGCGGCAAGAAAGGACATTTAGCAAGGGATTGCAGGCTAAATAAAAAGGTGACTACAGAAAATAAAGGTGATGAGGACTGACTATATGATAGTGATGAAAATCAGAAATCATCAGGGAAGGAAAACAAACAAAGGGCAAACGTAAATGTAGTGGAAGGAACAGAGGAAGTGCAAGCAGATGTAGAGGATGAAGAAAGTGAAATTTTAGATTTGGCATTACTGAGCTTGGAGCTCTATTTGGCAGACACAAAACTAGAAGTTACACTTCTGGTGGAAGGAAGGGAAGTGAAATTCTTGTGTGACTCAGGAGCGTCACGAACTTTGATACACCCTTCAAAGTTACCAGAATATTCTGAATCACCTGAATATATATTAGTGAAAGCAGCAAATGGACAGCTATATAGGAGCCACTCTCCCATGATATAGCAATAACTGACCCTGTTTCAGGCATGACTCAGAAAAGTAAAATTGTAGTTTCTGCAAAATGTCCAGTAAACTTACTGGGAAGAGATCTTATGCAGATATTTGGCATAGCGGTAGTTCCCACTATGCAGGGTATGGAAGCACAAAGACAAATGGATACTTTTGTGGTGCGACCGGAGGGTGAAACCTTTTACTGGTACAGCCAGGACCTAGTTACTACTGGTCCAGGGGCAGTAACCGGAGAACTGATGAATGTAGCCATCAGTAAGGCCCCCTCCCTTGACACTGACCAACAGCATTTGTTACATTGTACTCTATACTACTGTAGCATGCCAGGACCTGATAAAGAATATGAGCAAGAGTTGTTCAAAAATCCTGCTAACAGATTAGTATTAGGAACCTTGTATTGGGATACTGCGGGAAACAGTGTGGTAAGCTGTTCACTACCTCAGGAATTCATGACACTGTACAAATCTAATAGACTACCACATGTCAGCTTGACAAAGAATAAGGATGTGAGATGGGCAGACTTAGGAGAAAAAGTAACAAGATGGGAAAAACAAACTGATTTAGAATTATCAGAACAGGGAATACAAAAACAGAAATTGAATTGGCTAACACAGACACATCCAGCTGTACACTTACAAACTAGTGAAGACAGCTGATTAGCATTCTTATTAGAAGAAGAAGAAAAAGCCTTGTGTGATATACCAAACATTCTTTGGTCAACAGGTAAATCAGATGTAGGACTTATTCAAACAGCAGGACCAGTAACTATTACACCAAAATCAGCATTTAGACCACAAAAAGACAATACCCTTGAGGAAAGATGCAGAGCAAGGAATCAAGCCTATAATAGCAGCATTACTCAAGGAAGGAGTACTAGTAGAATCTCTTGATTCACCATGTAACACCCTCTATTTCCTGTTAAAAAGCAAACGGGGAATGGCGGATGGTACAGGATTTACAAGCTGTAAACAATGCAATAATACCAGAGCACCTACGGTGCCAGACCCACACTTTGTTGAATGATTTAAAACCACAACAAAAATATTTTACTGTGGTAGATATAAGCAATGCTTTCTTTTCAATACCTATACATCCTGATAGCCAGTATTGGTTTGCATTTACATTTCAGGGTAAAGATATACCTATACTCGGCTACCGCAGGGATATTGTGAAAGTCCAACGATATTTGCACAAGAAATGGCAAGCAACCTGGCAGGGTTTACTCCACCAGGAGGTAGTCAGATTCTACTTTATGTAGATGACATCTTGCTAGCAGCCCCACCCAGCATCAATGCAGGGAAGATAATGATAGCATTATTGAAATTTTTAGCAGCACAAGGACACAAAGTAAACAAAAGTAAGTTACAACTTTGGAGAAAACAGGTTAGATACCTAGGATATGTAATATCCAATGAAGGTAGAATATTAGACGAAGACAGAAAAACAGCGATTTTACAGGCACCCAAACCAGTAACCAAGAAGGAAATGATGTCCTTCTTGGGAACGACTAATTTTTGCCGAAGCTGGATATCAAACTATGCTTTAGAATCTGCTCCACTGGCTGATTTAATATATAAAACACCAATGGCAGCACAAGATGTATTACAATGGACACCTGAAGCAGAAGCAGCTTTCTGCAGACTAAAACAATTGATAGCTTCATCACTAGTTTTAGGACTTCCAAATTACCACAAAAGATTTTTTCAGACCATAGATTGTAAGCAGGGATACATGACGTCAGTTTTGACGCAACAGCATGGGGATAAGCAACGCCCCATAGCTTACTATTCATCACAGTTAGATCCAGTGGCACGATCATTGCCTCACTGTGTGCAAGCAGTAGTCGCAGCTGCAATGGCAGTACAGGCTTCGGCCTCAGTAGTGTTGTTCCACCCTCTCACATTGAGAGTGCCTCATGCAGTCGCGATAATTTTACTGCAAGAAAATAGCATATCTATCTCCTGCTAGACATCTTTCATGTATGACCATACTGCTGAGCCAACCTCATATGGTAATTGAACGTTGTACAACATTAAATCCATCAACGTTACTTCCAACTCCTGTGGATGGCACACCACACAGTTGCCTGCAGGAAATTGAGCAAATAACTTTGCCCAGACAAGACCTTACTGATATGCCCTTGGATGATGCCGAGGTGACATTTTATGGACGGTTCATGCAGAAAGGGTCCTACAGGAAAAATCTAGTAGGGTATGCGTAGTCACATATACAGAGATTTTAGAAGCCCAACCCTTACAGCATAACCTGTCTGCTCAAGCAGCAGAACTGATAGCCTTAACACGGGCTTGTACTCTAACGAAAGATAAATGTGTGAACATATATACTGACAGTCAGTATGCTTTCTACAGTGCATGTTTTTGCACAACAATGGAAAAATAGGGGAATGATAACATCTACTGGCAAACCGATTAATCATGCAACTTATTTTGAACTTGTTAGATTGCATTCAGTTACCTACTAAGGTAGCTATTTGTAAATGTTTAGCTCATACAAAACAACAGGATGCAATTTGAAAAGGAAATGCAAAAGCTGATGCAGCTGCAAAGCAAGCAGCCACAGACTCAGAAATTTTACTTTTAACCGAGGAATTACAACCCTCTGAGATTTTAGATTTAGAAATGTTAAAAACAATGCAGACATTAACTACAAAAGCTGAGAAACAAAAATGGGAGAAACGAGGTGCAATCCTTGAAAATGGACTGTATATCTCCAAAGAGAAAAACAATATTGCCGTCTAATTTATTTAGATATGCAGCTTTGTTGAGCCATGGGCAGTGCCATGTCTCAACAGGGGGGGATGGTACAGTTAGTAAATCGAACATTCCAAACATATGGATTTATAAACTTCACACAAAAATTTTGTGCAGCATGCCATGTCTGTAATAAACATCATGCACAAGGAGCATTCAAACCCAAGCAAGGGAGTTTTCCTATACCACCATATCCGTTCCATACTATCTGTATGGATTTCATAGAACTGAACAAAGGTGAAGAGAAAAAATACTGTTTAGAAATTATAGACATGTTTTCCAAATGGGTAGAAGCTTTTCCAACTAAAAATCCGGATGCAGCAACAGTGGCAAAGCCCTAATAAAAGAAATAATTCCTAGATTTGGCATACCGGAAAGAATCTACAGTGACAATGGGACACATTTTGTGAATCAGACGATTCACCAACTTGGGAGATTCTTTGGGATCTCCTTGAAAAATCATTGTGCCTACCACCCACAGTCTGCAGGACTGGTGGAAAGGTACAATGGAATTTTAAAAAACAAATTGAGGAAGTTAGTAGACGATACACAGAAGAATTGGATTTGCTGTTTGCCTTTGGCACTGCTGAGCATGAGAACAGTTCCAAATGTAAAGGGTTTGACCCCCTTTGAAGTGATATTTGGAAGGGCATATTATGTGCCACAGTGGAAAGCTCTCATGCCTGCAGAATTAGAGTCTGACAGCTCATTAGCTAGTTATATGAAAAAACTGTTAACTAATAAAACTGTTTTGCAGTTGAACTCTTTTTCAGATAAAAGACAGACCAGACCGTTGGAAGCAGTGCTGACCCCAGGGTCCTGGGTTTGGTTGAAGGTCACGAAGAGGAAGAATTGGGCGAGTCCAAAGTGGGAAGGACCGTACCAGGTACTGTTGGCGACGCCTACTGCAGTCAAAGTTGCTGAAAGGTCGTCCTGGGTCCACCTGATGCACTGTAAACCGGTAAAGAATTTTCAGCTTGATAAACATTTTGTGACTGACACACAGCAAAGGCAGGATGGCCAAGAGCGAAATGAGTAAAAACACAGATCAACCCCGAAGATATTGTTTAATCATCTTGCTAACTATGCATTTATTGACTATGATTGTGATGACTTTCCTTTTGTTGTGGTTCTTCCTACATATAACCACACAAGTGAAAGTAGAGAAACGTGATGAACTGTCTATAGACTGGCATCCAAACTTTAACACATACCTAGCTATGAAGCGTGTATATGTAGAGACTATGAACATTTCAAATTGCTGGGTTTGTACTGCCATACCAACAGCATATGGAGGACTGTTGATGTCTGCTGCCCCTTGGGGATAAATGAGACTTGGGAAAATTTGCTTTTTGATACAGGTTCTGTAAGATCACAGGACAAAATTGCATTGTATTTGCCTATTACACAGAGGGAATTGTATGTTTTATAAGAATGATACACTCCAAGTGGGTTGGAGTAACTGTAACATAACTGTATCTTATAAATGCTATATTAAAACTAAAGATAAAAGCACTATTTGTAACGCAAATTATGATTCATATTTGAGCTTAATGAAAACAACATTAAGTGAAGTGCAGAGAAATCCTGTCTTGCATAAACAATTGTCTGTTATAGACAAGAAAATGTTTCATTCAGAACTAACCCGCATCAGTACCAAAGTAGAAAACTGTTATTTTATTTGTGGGAAAAAGCATACAAATGGCTACCTGAGAATTGGTCCGGCAGTTGTTTTTTGGGTTATCTGGTTCCAGCTATAAGGCATACTGCAGAATTACCTCTAGGTAAGATACGAAATGTAAGAGATGTAGCCCGAAAACCTGAAGATTCTATCGGAAAACCTGTAAATCCAATGGGAAAATCGAAGCTGGTTGGAAGAACCATCATTCCGTGAAAGATAAAGAAAAATTGACTCATATGGACTTGAGTGACAGTGTTATATCCTGGGCTGGGATATTTCCAGCATATGGAGCAGTCAAATCGATCTGGGAGTTAAGAAAACTGTCGAAGCTTCTCGAAGTAATGAGTAACGCAACTTTTTCTGCTCTCGAACTAGTGACTGACGAACTGAATGCAATGAGAACTGTTGTGCTACAAAATCGAATGGCTCTCGACTTCACCCTAGCGGCGAGAGGTGGTACTTGCGCTTATCAAAGAAGAATGCTGTGCATACATACCAGACAATCGACACGAGATTAATGACCACCTAGAGGTAATACAGCAGGTATCAGCCATGACTGAACCAGGCCCAAACCCACTGACGAACTTTTTCCAGAGTCTGTTTGGTGGGTGGGGTTCTATCCTAATGAATATTTTGATTGCTATTTGTGTTGGTCTGCTCCTATTAGGAGCATGTGTCTGTTGTGGGATCCCCTGTATGAAAAGATTAGTCAAAGATTTTGTTGATATATCTGTAACTGAAACTTTGTACCAAGACATTGAATTGGAACTATTGATTCCAGATGAAACTTGTTCCGAAATATAAACTAATGACTTGCCTAGTTAAAAGTCCTTAGAGGAGAAGGCTAGGAGATGATATAACATTGTTTATGTTTCTGAATAGAATAAAAAGTATTAAAAGGGAGGAAAATGTTAGAAAAATATGTATTTGAACATGTATAAAGTGCTAGTTTAAAAGCAAATAGTGTATAATGCATTTTATTCTATTTACAATATGGCAATAAGAATGATTTTACATATAATTGCTTGAAGCTTTGGAGCTGCAGTGTATTTGAACTCTGACCCTGGCAGTAGCCAGCTCAGCAAGCTTATGTTTTTCACTAATGATTATCTGCTGGGTCAGGAAAATTAAATGTATAAAGCATTGAATATTCTTATTCCTTCCTCTGAGATAATTGACCTTGTGAATGTATCAGAGATAAGACACAGCTGCTAAAAGTAAAAGTTGCAAGAAGAACAAAGAAATATATTGCAAGAGTGAACCGACTATTGTATTCAAGCTAGCCTGAGACCTTGGAAGAGTAACATTTACAGAAAGACATTATAACGAACCAGGTGCTTTGCAAGGCTGTATTATTCCCATGGGAAAACTTTTAAAATGTATAACATCAGCTTTTTCTTATGAATAGAATATTGTAGACCATAGTGATGTAGGTGCCCTGTGACTAACCACATCAGTAAGGTGGGCACAGCCTGAATGTAAGACTATATAAAATTGTGTATTTCCTGCATCATGTCAGACAAAACTCTGTACTTGTATATTTTTTTGCCTCCTGGTGTACACTAGTAAACTTTTGCATCTGAGCCTCCTGTGTTGTTATCATTTGTTTTTATTTAACACCTAGGATTATGGTTTCTTGAGGCAGGTGTTGGGATAGCCAGCAGAGGATATTTTCCAAGGTGGTTATTACCAGGGGGCAAATACATACAGATAATATAGATTGATTTAGCATTGTTAAGTTCAAGTTTAGAGATGAGAATTTCAGTATTGGAGTCTAGGGATATACTGCAATTGTAAGTTGTTAATTGCAAGCCAGATTTAAATAGAATAGCAACCCCACCACCTTTCTTAGCTAATCTGTCAACTCTTAAGATATTATATCCAGGTGGGATAATTTCATTATCTTTGATGGTAGGTTTTAGCCATGTTTCTGTTAGGCAGATAATATCAAAGGAATATACTTCTAGGAGAGCATGGAGTTGAGTCACATTGTTGTTGATACTACATATATTAAGATGAGATAGTAGGAGAGAGTTTGAAGGTTTGGTAAGGGGATAATTGCAAGATTGATTATGGTTGTGAAGGGAGATAGGGGTTGTTGTTGGGCCAGGGTTAGGATGAATATTACCGTCCTTTACTGTGAGGAGTTGTACTAGATAGCTTGGGTTAGGGAATTTGCTGTAAAGAGGTAACACTCTTTTGAGATATAGTGTATTATATTTAATGTGAAGTGTTCTATGATACTTTGCATGTAGGTAGCTAGATGAGGAAGTTATGTTTGCATGGTCATGTAGGTGTGGTAAGGGTTGAGAGTTGGTTTGTTGGTCAGGGTAGTTAGTATGTGGATATATTGGGTGTTCATATGATGAGAGTAGATAGGCACTGGCTAGAAGTGGTAGTGGTAAAATAGAGTAGAATTAGAAGAGGGTTGGTTGGATTAGCCATTTATAAGGATTGGCTATTTGTTCTATATATGTGTAGATGTAAGTATGTAAGGTGGGAGTAAGTAAAGATAGGAGGGAGTGGAGATTATGGATGGGAGTGGTTAGGGATAGGAGATGAAAGAGAAGAAGGCCAATAGGAAGTGGAGAGAGGGGTAATGGGAAGAGGAAGAGGTGTGGTTAGATAGTATAAGTGTAGGACCCCTGGGGCGGGTGGAAATTGGGGGCAGGGAGGTGCGCGGAGTGAGCCCGCAGGGCGAACAGAGCAGGTAGACACAGAGACTGGAGCAGTTGTAGAGGAAAAACAATCAGCAGGACTAAATATGTGAAGGTAAGCTTTCAAAGCCAGATGAGATAAAAGCCAGAGGGAGGTGTTCCTAGGAAATGTAGTAGTAGACAATAAGTAGAACAAAGTGAGGTGGGAGAATAGGATAGCAAGTGCAGGTATAAAAGGAGAAATTGGGTAAGAAGCTAGGTAATAGAGAGGATGAGAAGGGACTGAGGCTGGGTAAAGGGTGCCACCTAGTGGACAGGTCTAAAAAAGCAGGCAGATGTAGGAAGGAGTCAGATGAAGAAATCAGCAGAAATGTGGGTGCTTAGTGCAAAAGGAGGGATTCTAAGGAGGATGGGAGAGAGAGAGAGTGATTTATGTATAGAATGGGGGGGAAGAGGCTGCTGGCTGCTGGCTGCCTTAGCTCAATATGTAAATTATCACCTGTAGCAGCGGTACACTAGTATAATGGCAATTCAGGCAGGAGTTGTTTAATATACATACTTTCTTGTATCCTTGTTATAGGGTTTTTAGGGCAGATAGGCTGAGAGGTGTGTCGCAGTTAGTTGCAGGGGTTTCTTTAGGTTCAAACTGATTAGTGCTGGAAGCACAAGTAGAGCAGGGAACTTAAGGAGGCAAGAGAGGCAAGGAAGTTATTAGAAACATGAGTTAGCACATAGCAAGATAAGAGTGGGTATATAATACTAAAATATTCACCTATAGTTATATGTAGATAGCAAATAAAACAGTACAGAGTATATTATACCTATACTTATATGTAGATAGCAATTAGACAGTGCAATATCCTTGTATATCAGATGGAACTAGTCATTCACAGAGGCAGATAAGTTAAAAAATAGCAGTAACACAATAATATAACCCTGGTAGCAGCAGATGAAAAACATAGTCAAGCAATTATTTAAATGCTGCATGGCAATAAAACACTTTCAGCAAGATTTATATGTCCCTAGAATTAGTGGTAACAAGAGGATACAAGTAAAAGTTATTCCTACCTATTTAATAGCAACAATAGACAGTCATCAATTACACAAACACTAAGGAGGACTGTGCTGGGTCAGGACAGGCTAGAAAGACCGTGAAATTACACAGTAACAGCTAATCAGGAATAGAGTGAAAGAAAAAAACTAGGCTTCAGAGTAAGCGCTTAGGAGGCGCCGCTCAAGAGCAAATTACCAGTTATGGAAAAAAACAAGGTGAATATGGTTATGCTCAGAGTAGGATCTGCCTGAGAATAGGGAATTAATAAACTTGCCGTAGTCAGCTTGTTATAATGTCATAGGCAGTCTGTGCCCTTATCGGCTTGTTATACAAGCCAGGAATAGTAAAATTGCCATAGTCGGCTTGTTTAAAAGGCCAGAGGCAGTCTGTGCCATTGTCGGCTTGTTACAGATGCCAGTGGCAGCCTTAATATCTATGAAACTTCCACTTTACCTTATCGGCTTGCTCCACAAGCCGGAATTTATGAAATAGCCGTAGTCGGCTTGTTAAAAAAAGGCAGAGGCTGTCTGTGCCATAGTCTGCTTGTTACGGAAGCCAGCGGCAGTCTCTAATACATGAGAATTCCCACTTTACTTTATTGGCTTGTTATACAAGCCAGGAATAAATCAATTGCCAAGGTTGGTTTGTTAGAAAGCAAGAGGCAGTCTGTGCTGTTGTCGGCTTGTTACAGAAGCCAGCGGCAGCCTTTAATTCCTATGAATTTTCCACTTTACTTTATTGGCTTGTTACACAAGCCAGGATTAATAAAATTGCCGAAGATGGCATGTTAAAAAGCCAGAGGCAGTCTGTGCCGTTGTCGGTTTGTTACAGAAGCCAGCGGCAGCCTTAAATACCTATGAATTTTCACTTTACAAGTAATTGCTGCTAGATAGGTAAGCTTGCTATTAGTTAGAACTAAAGGAAAAAACACTACGAGGGTGGTGTATTGCCAAGGGCAGTAGCCAGGCTAGGGAACAGTCCTGTTCTGGACTTAACTGTACAGTTGTGGGGTATGATTCTGCATACAGCTTACTACTACTCCCAGGATTCAAACCATGGCTGTGTGTGCTAAAAATACGACAGTTCACATCTCAGTTGAGTGTGCTATTTGCATTATGTTGTCTATCTTTTCACTGTTTTCTGTCTAAGTCTCACTCAGTTGTACAATATAACCTCTTGTGATTCCAACAGTCATATACAGACATTCCTACACATTTTATTTATGTAGCACAGTGTGGGTAACAGTGCTTCATACAACAGTACTATTAAGAGATTGCAACTCTACATTACCATATGATACCAGAGTAAACACATGCAGTCCAACAGTTAGACCTTTATTGTCAGGCTGTTAATCTTTTATTTACATACAACCTATATGAGACTCTTCCTGCCATATTCTCTGGTGTATTCAGTACATGCCTTAAACAATACAGGTTTTATACTGACAATTAACTTACAACTACTTTTAGATTTATTTTTCATGACAGTACATGCAAGAGTATTACTAACCTGCCTCGCAACACAACCTCTGCAATCTACAGGCATGGGCTTCCTGGTTCATAGCCCACTCATCTACCACTATCAAAGACATAAGAGGAATATTTAGCCATACCTATCCATAATATACATGAGCTGGCAATTATTAAACAGGTAGTGGACTGATACTTACACACGGCTGGGACATCCCCCATCCTCCTAGCCTCTTGGATCCACTGATCTAAGAGATCCCTCTTTCTCCACTTCAGGTCGGCATAGTGATGTCTGACCTGCTCACCAGTTCGAGGTATGCCAGTGACACTGGTGAGGTCACGAGCAAGATGGTCCCAGGCTTCTGCTTTATATTGGGATCCCTGGTACTGGCCCTGCACCAGTCTCTGGTCATGGTCTTTAGCAAGGAGTCCTGCCATGACTTTGGACTCCTGGATGCCCCAGTGCTGCACCTGAAGGCACACTCCCTCTCCCATATCAGTCATAGTGCCTACAGGAGGAAGCTGCAACCAGTTATGAGATGTATTCCCACTTGCTGGGTTTAAATAGGGCCGATTTCCCGCACTTTGCCGTGATTGTACGGTTTTGAAAATGCTAAGCTATAGGCAAACCTGCTTAACTAAGGTTGGCATTGCTTATAGGGGAATACAAATAGGCAAACTGATTTAGCTGGCCTACACATTGCTTACACCTTGTAAGTAAGGCTGTTTGGCATTGATTTATTATTCATTACATGTTATATATGTGTTTGGTAGCCATGATTCATGTGTGCGTACACTGTATGGGGTCCTTGTGTTTTACAGAGGATTTCAACACTTTATCACAATGACTCCTCACATCTGGACTTAATGCAGTACTCCAGTTTACATATTTATGTTATGTAGTAGGTTATACAACATAAAACTATATAAACATTCCTTTCACATGTTAAGTTTAATATTCCTATAGTGAGGATCTGTTTGGTGATACCTTAATCTTATGTACTGCTATGATGGCTTAGTGGTTAACTACTGTGGCTATAGTGTACAGGGTCCAAGGGCTGTTTATTTTGTTTCTGGCCAGAACAGCGGCTGTTGCATACAGAGTGATTAAAGCGGCACTTTTAAGCAATTGTAAGTGGGTTTGCATGAAGGTAAGCAATGCTAACTTCTGGTTAAATATGCTTACAGAGAGTTAACTTCAATATTGCCTAACCTGTGTGTGCATTGCTTACCCCCACGCAAATGGGCTTACACCCGCTTACTACTGCTTAAATATGCTTACTCCCACTTACTACTGCTTAATAGTGCTTCCTCCCACTTACCCCCACACTAATTTAGACAGAAATGTAAAATGGTTCTTGGGAAGGTGGTGGATTTGGACACTCTATGGATTTATCATTCATTGCACATTATACTTTCAAGTTGTATCCCTGATTCATGTGTACATATACTGTATGGGGCACTTGTGTTTATCTGTGGATTTTACAACATTATGACAATGAAATCTCACATCTGCATTTAATGCAGTACTCCAGTTCACAAATGTTGTTCATAAAGTGATTTGACATGGAAAATGGAATGTACTGGAGTGAGACTCGAACCAGAAATGACTGCTCATAAGGCAAATGCTCTACCCACTACGCTACTGCTTTATTTGCATATATCTTGATATTTATCTTCTTGTGCCATTTAAGCTGCAGTATACATAGCTAAGCAATGGGCAAACCCGCACACCTACGGTTAAATTTTATCTGTTTGATAAAAAAATTAAGTTGTTTATATTATTATATTTTAACTATTACTCTTATACACTTGGGGGGATGTTGCTGAGGGTATGCAACCACTTATGAGCGGTTTTGGTCATTCTTATTGCTAAACTGCTGTTCTTGATTGCAGGGGCATGTATATTCTGAGACCTCTGCTCTCAGACATGCCCCCTGCACTTGTACATGCACCATGTCTGTTTAGGAGCTCAGGCAGCACGCCTTCATTAATATGCATGGCACGCTGCCATGCTGCTCCTAAAGGGTCACTTCTGTGCAGGATTAAGCTAGTCCTGCATGGAAGTTTCGTGAATCCGGGGGATTAACTAAAATTCAACTCATTAGAATATATATAAATACTGTTAAGTTACACTCTGTGCAGATTCAGCAAGATGAACATATCCCATAATAATAATAATAAATATGCTTATCTGGCAAGGACTACTACCAAATCTGAGCACCACTACATGAGAATCGTGAACTACCAGAGTATTTTTGCTTTCCTATTCTCTCAACTTTCATCCTTTATCCAGAGACTTAATATCCTTCATTCCATTCATACATGATGGATGGGGCTCTGCCAAAATTGTTGCATCTCTAAACTCTTTATATCCACTAGGACAACTTCCACATCCAACAGGGTGGGGGTTGTTCACTGTTTCCATTTCATTACCAAGTTTAGAGCTGCAAGCTTGTCCCTTTATGACCTAGTGAAGTCACAAATCCCTAATAGTACTAACTCAGGTGTTAATACAGATAAATAAACCAACAGTTGCCTCATCTTAGCATGTAATTCCTGCTTAAAGAACATAAGAATAGTGCATCCCACAAAAAAAAATTGCAACCAATCCACTACTGCCTGGTCTCTACACCTCCAGTACTATGGATCCACTCTCTGAAGAAGTGAAACTAAAGTATTTGGGCTGAAGAAATACTTTTATACACATTGCCATTCAAAGAATCTCATAATCTCACAGAACTGCCTGCAAGGTGTATATCTGGAGAATTTTAATACCTGTGACGGCATGTCTTCCAGTTCAACCTAAATCTTTCAGTAAAGCATTGATTACCTAATAATATCAGTTATTCCATTTCACCTTCACTTCCTATACTGACCATCTCTTACAGTTATGGGTTTCTATTCCTCTGTCATTGAGAATGTTTACAGTAACAGGCATGATTTTTCTGTTGTCTAGTTACAACCAAACTCTAGCTCCACTTGTAGTTTCTATGACAACTTCCTTTTCCTAGTTTTGGTTCTGCATCTCTCCCTGAGTGCCACTGCCTTGCCCTCCCACCACCGTTATTACCTCTGTGTGCGCATTAAGCAGCTGCTGTGCCTCATTCTTGCTAAGTATATGAATTCTTCCTCCCACTTCTTTAATAGTGCTTTAAATGAGGAAAATATATTCCTAATACTGTATGGTAAGTTGCACAATGGATTACAGCCACAGAATGTGACAATTTTCCTAGAAGTGTTTGAATTTTTACAAGTATGAGGATATAATTACCTCCACTTAAATGTATACACCAGGCGACACCCTTGACAAGGAAAATCATGGTTCCAGGATCTAACAGGGCTTGAGCCTGTCTTCCTTGTAAAAATGCAATGTGTTTCACTAGCTTGATTGTTACAAAGTGGCATAAGGCTGGCTCACTGATCCTAGATTTTTTGCCACGTACCATAGAGTTAACTTCATTTAAAGCCTGCATTTCAATTTTGGCATGTCTGTTAGTAGTATTCTCCCTAGTAGCACAAAACCTAACTGTGTAACCTCACTCATCCCTCCACAATTAAAGCAAACTGAGGCATTACTTGCTGTTTTTTTTTTTTTTTGTATAAAGAAAAAGATGCATTTCTTACAGCAGTTTTAGTCTTGCAAGCAGACAATTCCGTTTTAAACATTTTGTTATTAACTAGTACACATTATGTTAAAGTTAACAGTGTATCAAAGTTACTGGGATCACTTTGCAATACTATTTTTTCTTGTATAACTGGACAAAGCTCTTTTAAACCTGTCTATTGCCAACATTTCTAACATTTTTAATTTACTGTTGCTACCAGGTTCAAGTCAATCTTTAACACATGCTTTAAATCATGCATCTGTGCACTTAGCAATTTATCTAAGTTAAAAGTCCAGTTATAAGATGTTATTGCTTGTACTTCAGGAGTTATTACAGCCCTGACCAAAAGTTTTTTTTTATGTTAGTCATAGTTCATGTATTCAATTCCTTCCATGTCCATGTTCATAGGTTCATAGGTAGGTAGTAGGCTATCTGCCCAAAGGCATTTATAAGCCTAGCCAGAATGTGTTGGCTTTCGCCACCCCCTTTGATTAGTTCCCTGTGCCTCTGTCCAGCAAAGCCACTGAAGTGATCCCCAGGGTAAACTTTTTGTTTCCCATCCACTTGTCAAGGTTTCTCTTGAAGAATGTTAGCGAGGAGCTCTGCCTAATGTAGATTGGAATCTTGTTCCAAAGCATGGGAAGTCTCTGGGACAGGAATCGATCCCTCCAGCACGTCCTATTTAGTGTTGTGGTGAGGTTTAGATCCCTAGATCGTGTGGCTCGAGGGGATAAGTTTTTCTTTAGGTGGAGCATATCCATCAGTTCTGGGTTGGACATGGCCTTATATTTCAGGCAGAGATCACCTCTGAGTAGACCGTATGCAACTGTTTCTTCAGTCGAGCTGCATAGGGCATCTCTTTGAGGCCAGTGAGCCTCTTGGTGAGGTACTTTTGTGGTCTTTCCAGCTGTTGCAGGTGTCTTTTAAGATACATCCCAAATGGGGCGTTGTACTCTATGATGGGTCTGATGAGTGATGAGTAGAGGGGCACAATGACCTCTTTTGATCTGAAAGCGAACCCTTTTGTGATAAGGTGGGTCACGTACAAGGATTTTCTAACCACTTTGGCAATGTGATTATTAAATGAGAGATTACTATCTAATGGGTCCCCAGATCCCTTATTACGTCTTCTGTATTTAGGGGACTACCACCTATGTGGTAGTTTGCGGGTACTTTGTTTTTTCCAAAGGGGATGGCTATGCACTTTTTGGCATTTAGCTTGAGGCCATGATTTTGACACCAGGTGTCTGTCTCAGTGAGACCCTTTTGGAGGATGTCTGTGTCAGCCGGAGAGTCAATTATAGCCCCTAGTTTGCAGTCGTCTGTGAACTTGGTCAGCCATAGTCCTCCTGTGCTTGCCTGTACCTCTGAGAAGTATATGCCGAACAGAAGGGATCCTAGGACTGAGCCCTGGGGAACGCCACTTGTAACCGGTTTAGAGTCAGACCTAGCTCCCGCAATGCATACCATGTGGGTTTTGTCTGTGAGCCAGTTGGCAACCCATCTTGTGACGTAGGGGTTTATGTTCAGGCTGGTGAGCTTGTCTATAATACCAGAATGGGGGAATGGTGTTGAAGGCCTTTGCGAGGTCTAGGTAGACTGTGTGTACCACCTTTTCCTTGCCTATAGCCTTGGTAACTGTCTCAAAGAAGTCCACTAGGTTTAGGAGGCATGATCTGCCCTTAACAAAGCCAAACTGGGTAGGGTCCAGTGTTTGGAGGTTCCTAATGTCTCTGTTAATGAGTTCCATGATGATGCGCTCCGTAGCCTTGCAGACCAAGCTAGTCAGGCTTATAGGGTGATAGTTATCGGGGTCTGTTGTGGTTCTACCTTTGTGCAGCGGAATAACTTTTGCTGTGCGACACTCTATGGATACGTAACCTGTGGAGAGGCTGAGTTTGAACAGTGTGTTTAGGTGAGGGGTTAGTTCGTCTTTGAGCTTGTGTAGGACACAGCCTGGGCCACCATCTAGTCCCATTGATGCTGTGTTTTTGGCTTTGGAAAGGGCTGTTTTAACCTGAGTGTCTGTGATTTCAGGGGCTCTACATTCTTCTGGTACGGTTATGGCCCCTTTTGGGGGTGAGAGTGGGGTGAAGTTTGCACTGAACCTGTCTGTCAGCATGTTGGAAATATCGGTCAGTTCATTGTATTTTGTACCATTTTGCACTAACTCTGAGCAGATCTGAGCATTGCCACTTAGATTCTTGAGATAGCTAAAGAATGCCGTGTGGTTATCTTTGGAGTCCTTGGCAATTTTTCTTTTTAAACTCGCCTTGGATGATTTTATGAGGGATCGTAGTTTCTTGCTGATACTGATCAGGGATGTCTTCCCTTCTTGGGATTTTACTCTTTTCTGTACTAGTTTCCTCCTTCTATTGTATAGCTTGTTTATGGCAGGAGTCCACCAGACTGGTTTCCTTTTCTTGGAGGAGTGAGTCTTGGTTTTGCTTGGGATAGCACAATCCATGCATTCTTGTAGGTGCCCGTAGAATGCATTAGTAAAGGATTTTGCAGCTTGGACAATGTTATCCTTTAGCATAGGGGCTTTGAGATTTTCCACCTCAGTCTTAAGTAACGTGAAGTTTGCTTTTCAAAAGTTTTTCACGGTGGTTTCCTTGTTCGGGGGTGGGGGCAGAATGTGGCTATCCAAAGTGACTTGTTTATGATCAGATCTAACCAGCAAAAGGTTGAACTCCGGTGTGGCCCATGTTGGTGATGACCAGGTCCGATATGTTGTCACTTCTGGTGGGAGTGTTGACCAGTTGATCCAGGGTGTTTGAGTTTATAAATTCTAGGAAATGCTGGGCAAGGGAGTTAGTACTTGAGTAATTCTCCCAGTTAATGTTTGGGTAATTTAAATCACCCAATATTAGGGTGCTTGATAGGACCTTTATATTTCCCAGTGTTTCCAGAAATGCGGAATGGGGGTCCTGGGACATGGTGGGTGATCTGTAGCAAGCTACAATTTGAATTGCAGTTTTGCCCGTTGTTAGTTGCACGTGGATGATCTCTGAAGCATCGTGCTGTGCCACTAACCTGGAGGTGTGGGTATCCTTGATGAATACGGATACGCTCCCGCCTTTTGTATTTTGGTCTGGGTTCTGTGGTTGAAATGTATGGTATGAGTTGTAGCCTGGCAGTGCTGGGGTGCTCTCTGGAGCCTTAAACCAGGTTTCTGTTACTGCACATATTCCGATTTTCTCCATACTGAGGAGTGCCTCAAATGCAAGCATTTTGAGGTTTAGACTTCTGGCATTGAGTAGCATTACCCTCAGTTTTTTGTTACTAGTACTATTTATGGCAGTGGGTTTGTCTTTTCAGCCTTGCCTAAAAAAGGCACTATGGGGGTGGCAAGAGCCTTGGCCAGTATTCGAAAGCCTAAGGGTGACAGGTGCAAGCCGTCTCTAGCGAAGCAGAGTGGCTTGTCGAGCATGTCATCCCAGGCAGACAAACACTGGATCCCCTTTGAATGACACCAGAAACTTAGTGAATTGTTGAAATTGATAATTATTTCTTTATACTGTGGTATCATTCTTGGTGAGGGCAGGATGCTACTCAGGGTCATACGGGCCTGGGCTACAAGATCAGAATGCTCTTCCATGTCTCTTTTCATGTAGTCCAGGGAGTTACAGCTCAGGTCATTCACACCAACATGGACAATGACAGAGTCGTATTTGTACTTGTTCTGGAGTGACCTGAGTGCTTGTGTTGTGGGGCAGATCCTGGCACCCAACAGGAAGCTAACAGTAACCTTCTCCTTATTCAGCCTTGTGAGTGGGATGTCAGTGTGCCTGACTATAGAGTCACCTATTACTAGTATGTTGGGTATGTTATTTTGCCTTAAGGGCTGTGATTGCATGGCACACTGGTTTTGTCAAGTATGTGTTTCATGATTTGTGTTGAGGGGTGGAGGTTGCTTGGATGTCTGCTTTGGAGGTCACTGTTGCTTTTGCAGATTTTTATTTAGAGTCTCCGAGTATGTTTTCGTGTATTTATGTGTGTTTTTTGCTGGTGCTGGTTTAATAGTTCTATGTGAGACTTATGGTGTAATGTAAGTATTTCCCTTCTCCTCTTGACTATCTGATCCAGCCTTGGATTGAGAGAGCTTAGCCTCCAGTTTGCCTGGGCCACCAACTGGTCCCATTGATGCTGTGTTTTTGGCTTTGGAAAGGGCTGTTTTAACCTGAGTGTCTGTGATTTCAGGGGCTCTACATTCTTCTGGTATGGTTATGGCCCCTTTTGGGGGTGAGAGTGGGGTGAAGTTTGTACTGAACCTGTCTGTCAGCATGTTGGCAATATCGGTCGGTTCATTGTATTTTGTACCATTTTGCACTAACTCTGAGCAGATCTGAGCATTGCCACTTAGATTCTTGACATAGCTAAAGAATGCCGTGTGGTTATCTTTGGAGTCCTTGGCAATTTTTCTTTTGAAACTCGCCTTGGATGATTTTATGAGGGATCGTAGTTTCTTGCTGATACTGATCAGGGATGTCTTCCCTTCTTGGGATTTTACTCTTTTCTGTACTAGTTTCCTCCTTCTATTGTATAGCTTGTTTATGGCAGGAGTCCACCAGACTGGTTTCCTTTTCTTGGAGGAGTGAGTCTTGGTTTTGCTTGGGATAGCACAATCCATGCATTCTTGTAGGTGCCCGTAGAATGCATTAGTAAAGGATTTTGCAGCTTGGACAATGTTATCCTTTAGCATAGGGACTTTGAAATTTTCCACCTCAGTCTTAAGTAACGTGAAGTTTGCTTTTCAAAAGTTTTTCACGGTGGTTTCCTTGTTCGGGGGTGGGGGCAGAATGTGGCTAGCCAAAGTGACTTGTTTATGGTCAGATCTAACCAGCAAAAGGTTGAACTCCGGTGTGGAGCACCGGTCGCCCATGTTGGTGATGACCAGGTCCGATATGTTGTCACTTCTGGTGGGAGTGTTGACCAGTTGATCCAGGGTGTTTGAGTTTATAAATTCTAGGAAATGTTGGGCAAGGGAGTTAGTACTTGAGTAATTCTCCCAGTTAATGTTTGGGTAATTTAAATCACCCAATATTAGGGTGTTTGATAGGACCTTTATATTTCCCAGTGTTTCCAGAAATGCGGAATGGGGGTCCTGGGACATGGTGGGTGATCTGTAGCAAGCTACAATTTGAATTGCAGTTTTGCCCGTTGTTAGTTGCACGTGGATGATCTCTGAAGCATCGTGCTGTGCCACTAACCTGGAGGTGTGGGTATCCTTGATGAATTACGGATACGCTCCCACCTTTTGTATTTTGGTCTGGGTTCTGTGATTGAAATGTATGGTATGAGTTGTAGCCTGGTAGTGCTGGGGTGCTCTCTGGAGCCTTAAACCAGGTTTCTGTTACTGCACATATTCCAATTTTCTCCATACTGAGGAGTGCCTCAAGTGCAAGCATTTTGAGGTTTAGACTTCTGGCATTGAGTAGCATTACCCTCAGTTTTTTGTTACTTGTACTATTTATGGCAGTGGGTTTGTCTTTTCAGCCTTGCCTAAAAAAGGCACTATGGGGGTGGCAAGAGCCTTGGCCAGTATTCGAAAGCCTAAGGGTGACAGGTGCAAGCCGTCTCTAGCGAAGCAGAGTGGCTTGTCGAGCATGTCATCCCAGGCAGACAAACACTGGATCCCCTTTGAATGACACCAGAAACTTAGTGAATTGTTCATAGGTTCATAGGTTCATACTAGGCTATCTGCCCGAGGGCATTTCCAAGCCTAGCCCATCGTTTTGTGGCTTACGCCACCCCTTTAGTATGGGGAACTATACCCATTATTTTGCTGTGCCTCTGTCGAGCAGTGACACTGAGGTAATCCCTGGGGTATATCTGCGATCTCCCATCCATTGGTCAAGATTTCTCTTGAACAAGGCCAGCGAGGTGCTCTGCCTCACATATACCGGGATTTTGTTCCACAGCATAGGGAGTCTTTGGGTGATGAATCTATCCCTCCAGCACGTCCTATTAATAGCCGTGTCGAGGTTTAAGTCTCCGCCTTGTGGCTCTGATGGATCTAGATTTTTGAGGTGAAGCATATTCATCAAATCTGGGTTTGACATGGCCTTGTATGTTAGGCAAAGGTCACCTCTGAGCAAGCGATGGCGACTGAATAGAGCTGGAGTTCTTTCAGTCGGGCAGCATAGGACAGATTTTGAGACCCTTTATCCTTTTGGTGAGGAACTTTTGTGGCCTCTCCAGCTGCTGCAAGTGTCGGGTCAGATACATTCCGAATGGGGCATTGTACTCAATCATTGGTCTGATGAGTGATGAGTAAAGGGAGACTATGACCTCCCTTGATCTAGATGAGAATCCCTTCATGATAAGGTGGGCAATGTAGAAGGTCTTCCTAACTACTTTAGCTACATGGGTGTCGAATGACAGACTACTATCAACCTGGGTCCCCAGGTCCCTGATAACTTCTTCTGTGCTCAGTGGATTGCCACCTATTTGGTAGCTAGGGGTAACCTTGTTTTTCGTCAAGGGTATGACTATGCATTTTTTGGCATTCAACTTTAGGCCGTGGCTCTGGCACCAGTTATCCATTTCTGTGAGACCCTTCTGAAGGATATCTGTGTCAGATGTATTTTCTACTATGGCCCCCAGTTTGCAGTCATCTGCAAACTTTGTCAGCCATAACCCTCCTGTGTTTGCTTGTACTTCAGAAAAGTAGATGCCAAACAAGAGTGGGCCCAGGACTGAGCCCTGTGGGACACCACTTGTGACAGGCTTTGAGTCTGACATGGCGCCAGCAACTCTGACCCTGTGGGTTCTGTCACTCAGCCAGTTTGCAACCCATCTTGTAATGTATGGGTTAACATTTAAGCTGATGAGTTTTTCAATGATACCCGAGTGGGGTATTGTATCAAAGGCCTTAGCCAGATCGAGGTAGGCTGTATGGACTGCCTTTCCCTCATCAATGGCTTTGGTGACTGTTTCAAAAAGTCAACCAAGTTTAAAGGCATGATCTGCCTTTGACAAAGCCAAACTGGGTTGGATCCAAAGTCTGCAAATTCCCTATGTCTTTATTTATGAGGTCCATTATGATCCTCCATGGCTTTGCAGATAAGGCTTGTCAAGCTAATGGGCGGTAATTTCCAGGGTCGGTGGAGGCACCGCCTTTGTGAAATGGGACCACAGTTGCAGTCGCCACTCCTGGTACGTATCCAGTGGTAACACTTTGATTTAACAGCTGTCCTAGCTGTGGGTTTAATTCCTCATTGAGTTCGTGGAGTACACAGCTCGAGACACCATCAGGTCCCATGGATGCTGTTTTTTGCTTTGGAGAGAGCAGTTCTCACTTGGGCATTGGAGATGTTTGGGGGGGCTGCAATCGTTTGGTATAGATATCTCTCCTTGTGGGGGGGAGAAGTTTGCACTGAACCTGTCAGCCAGAATGTTGGCAATGTCTGTAGGATCAGTAATCTTCACATCATTTTGAACTAGTTCTGAGCATATCTGGGAGTTTCCTCCCAGGTTTCTAACATAGCTAAAGAAGGCCTTATGATTGTCTTTTGAGTCTTTAGCTATTTCTCTCGAAATTTGCTTTGGATGATTTTATGAGAGCTCTTAGTTTTTTACTTATAGTGATCAAGGGTGTCTTACCTTTTAAGGATTTTGCTCTATCTTGTAGTAGCTTCCTCCTATTGTTGTAGAGTTTGATTATGGCTGGGGTCCACCAGACTGGACGCTTACCTTTGGTACAGAGAGTCTTTGTTTTGCTTGGGATTGCCTTATCCATGCAGTCCTGCAGGTGCTGGTAGAAGGCATTTGTAAGTGATTCAGCGACTTGAGTACTGTTTTCCGCCGGCTCGGGGGCCTTAAAGGAGACCACACTAGTCTTTAGAAGTGTGAAGTCGGCTTTCGAGAAGTTCTTTACTGTGGTCTTTTTTATTTCAGATGGGGGTGGAATGAGGACCTCCAGCGAGATTTGTTTGTGATCTGATCTCACCAGTGAGGGGTATATTTCCGGTGTTGAACATTGTGCTCCCATGTTCGTGATGATGAGATCAAGTATGTTATCTCCTCTTGTGGGGATGGTGACTAGTTGTTCCATGGCATTTGAGTTTATGAACTCCAGGAACTTTTGGGCTAGGGTGTTTGGGCTTGAGTAGTGTTCCCAGTCTATATTAGGGTAATTGAAGTCACCTAGTATGATGGTGTTTGGTGATACATTTATCCCCTCTAGTGTTTTCAGGAAGACCATGTGAGGTTCCTGAGTTTGTGAGGGTGGCCTGTAACATGCTACAATTTGCAGAGCAGTCTTGCCTATGGTTAATTGCACCTGGATGGTCTCCGATGCATCATGCGTTGCCACCAGTCTTGAGGTGTGGGTGTCCTTGATGAATATGGATACCCCCTTCCTTTCTTAGTATTGTCCGGATTTTGGGGCGGAACGCATGATATGAGGTAAAACCTGATAGTGCTGGGGTGCTCTCAGGAGCCTTGAACCAGGTTTCTGTCACAGCACAGACATCGATGTTCTCCATACTGAGAAGGGCTTCGAAAAGTGCGTGCATTTTGAGATTTAGACTTCTGGCATTGAGCAGCATTACCCTTAGTTTTTTCCTTTTTGTGTTCTAGGGTGGTAGGTTTAGAATTTGAGCCTTGCCTAAAAGGCACTATGGGGTGGCAAGAGCCTTTGCCAATATCCGGAATCCCAGGGTGACAGGTGCAAGCCGTCCCTTGGCAGCGTGGCTTGTCCAGCATGTCATCCCAGGCAGACAGACACTGGATCCCCTTTGAATGACACCAGTACTTAAGCCAATTGTTAAAGCTGATCATCTTATCTCTGTATTGAGGCATCATTCTTGGTGAAGGTAGGATACTGCTCAAGGTCAGGGTCATACTCTGCCTGGGCTACATAATCAGAGAGCTCCTCAATGTCTCTTTTCATGTAGTCCAAGGAGGTACGTCTCAGGTCGTTTACACCAGCGTGGACAATGACTGAGTCTATTTGTACCTGCTGTTGAGAGACCTGAGTGCTTGCGTTATGTGGCGGATTCTAGCCCGACAGGCAGCTTACTGTGACCTTCTCCTTACTCAGTCTGGTGAGCGGGACGTCAGTGTGTCTGACTATGGAGTCACCAATGACTAGTGTGTCTGGCATTGTGTTTGGCCTTAAGGGCTGTAACTGTTTGACACTCTGACTGTGAGGTCTATGTGTTGCAGGTGTTGTGTTCTGAGGCGGTGGTTGTTTGGGTGTCTGCTTTGGTGGCCTCTGCTGTTTTGGTAGATTTTTGATCAGAGCCTCCGAGTATGTCTTTGTGTGTTTATGTGTATGATTTGAGGTTGTGGTGGTACTATGTGAGACTGGGTCTATAGTGTGTGTGGTAACCTTCTCCTCCTGACTGGTCTTGCCAGTCCTATGTTGAGAGCTCAGCCTCCAGTTTGGTCAGATAGTTGCATCTCGCATGTATTTGTGTTTTGTGGGAGGAGGAGAGGGTTGTCTGTGTACATGAGGCAATTGTAACATTGCCTCAATATTCCCAGGCTCACCAGCTGAGCAGGAGAGGACACTAGTAACTGATCCCTCGACATGCTAGAAGGAATAGACAAAAACTTTAAAAAGATTCCGGGGACGTGGGTGACCGAGAAAATGGGGTTTGCCTTTTGGGGTACTATCTATGACAAGAGTGCCGTATCAAGGTAATAAGTACTGTAGGAGCAAGTGCTAGGTTTAACAGATAGAGAATAGACTACTTGGAGTCAAGTAGAGATGATCCTTTTAGTTCTAGGATACTGATTAGATCAGTAGTATAGCTCAAGGAAGGTAGTTTTAAGGGAAAATTTGAAGAGTGGACTTTAGGTAGCCCAATAGTTTAAACCTGCTTAACCGGGCTGCCCTAGTGTGCAACGTAGTAACTCACGCTAAATCAAGCAAGCTAAAGCTAAAACGCGTTTTATAGCAGGGGGCTGGAAAAGACAGGAAATGACCCAAAATGGCCAATAGACTACAAGTTACTGCCTTAAACCACTCCTCTAAGGACAAACAGGCAGTTCAGTACTCCCCACTCTCACTGGTGAGTAAAGAAACTTCCCCCTGACCAAACAAGGAAAATGGAGAAACACAGGAACCAAGACAAAGCCCAGGGATCAGCAAAATCTGGTCTCTGGAACACTAGTTAGAAAAGTATGGAAAAACAAGGATATTTTTGTTTTTTCAAGTTTTTACAGAAAAGCAGAAAACACAATAAATGCTATGATTTTCGATTAAATGCTATCAAAAGCTAGTACACTTGAGTGTATTAGCCTGTAGTTTAACTTTAGGCAAAACTTAAACTAGCAAGTGCCGTAAAGAGCTTTAACTTATAAACACAGTAAAAACAGTGCAGACTTTGATAAAACAAGCAGAAACAGTGGTGAAAGGCACAAAAAGTCGAAAAAGCCAAGAAAAATACTTATAATCTGGAAAGGTAGTCTTTTCTGGTCTCTGCTGCTAGAGGAACACTGCTGGCCACCACGAGGAGCTGTGCTGAGTTCTCAATAGCTGGAAAAGCCCGCAAAAATGCGCTTTATAGCAGGGGGCTGGAAAAGACAGGAAATGACCCAAAATGGCCAATAGACTACAAGTTACTGCCTTAAACCACTCCTCTAAGGACAAACAGGCAGTTCAGTACTCCCCACTCTCACTGGTGAGTAAAGAAACTTCCCCCTGACCAAACAAGGAAAATGGAGAAACACAGGAACCAAGACAAAGCCCAGGGATCAGCAAAATCTGGTCTCTGGAACACTAGTTAGAAAAGTATGGAAAAACAAGGATATTTTTTTTGTTTTTTTCAAGTTTTTTTACAGAAAAGCAGAAAACACAATAAATGCTATGATTTTCGATTAAATGCTATCAAAAGCTAGTACACTTGAGTGTATTAGCCTGTAGTTTAACTTTTAGGCAAAACTTAAACTAGCAAGTGCAGTAAACAGTTTTAGCTTATAAACACAGTAAAAACAGTGCAGACTTTGATAAAACAAGCAGAAACAGTGGTCGAAAGGCACAAAAAGTCGAAAAAGCCAAGAAAAATACTTAAAATCTGGAAAGGTAGTCTTTTCTGGTCTCTGCTGCTAGAGGAACACTGCTGGCCACCACGAGGAGCTGTGCTGAAATTGATAATCATTTCTTTATACTGTGGTATCATTCTTGGTGAGGGCAGGATGCTACTCAGGGTCATACGGGCCTGGGCTACAAGATCAGAATGCTCTTCCATGTCTCTTTTAATGTAGTCCAGGGAGTTACAGCTCAGGTCATTCACACCAGCATGGACAATGACAGAGTCATATTTGTACTTGTTCTGGAGTGACCTGAGTGCTTGTGTTGTGGGGCGGATCCTGGCAACTGCCGACGTGGAAGCTAACAGCAACCTTCTCCTTATTCAGCCTTGTAGGAGTGGGATGTTGCAGTGCCTGACTATAGAGTCAAATTTCCTATTACTAGTACATGTTGGGTATGTTATTTTGGCCTTAAGGGCATGTGATTGCATGGCACACTCTGGTTTTGTCAAGTATGTGTTTCTATGATTTGTGTTGAGGGGTGAGGTTGCTTGGATGTCTGCTTTGGAGGTCACTTCAGTTGCTTTTGCAGATTTTTATTTAGAGTCTCCTCGGTATGTTTTCGCAGTATTTATGTGTGTTTTTGCTGGTGCTGGCTTAATGGGTCTATGTGGAGACTGGTGGGTGTAATCGTAAGCATTTCTCTCTCCCTTGACCATCTTGATCCAGCCCTGGGTGAGAGAGCTTAGCCTCCAGTTTGGCTGTATAATTGCATCTCTCACATATATTAATGTTTGGTGGTAGGAGGAGAGGGTTGTCTGTGTACATGAGGCAGTTGTAACATTGCCTCAAAATGCCCAGAGTCACCAGTTGGACTGGAGAGTACACCTGAAACTGCCCATTGGACAGGCCTGGCTAGGTACAGTGAACTGTTTTACTGAATGGCTGGTAAGGTTGAATAGAGGGCCTTGTCCTTCTGTACAGTAGAGGAGGGTCAAGTGCTAGGGTTTATAAGTGCTTGCTATGAGTTTTGAGCAAGTGCAAGGCTGAGAAATGAATGGCTTGAGTGCTTAAGTTGAAAAGTTTGTCTAGTTCCAAGGAAAAATTTAAGAGGCGACTTTGTGGAGCCGGAATAGTTATACCCTAGCTAACCAGCTGCCTGGCGCAAAACCAGCAAATACAGTATTAACAGGAAAAATGAAAGAGATAGAAATTTCTGCCCAAAATGCCCAAATAAACTACTACACTTTCTGGGCTGAAATCACTCCTCCAGGGACAGATAGGGCTGCTCAAAGCTCTCCTCTCTCACAGGTAGAAACAGAGAAACTTCCTTCTATCCAAGTAAGGTATGGGCAAACACAGAGATTTGTAACACAGACCTGAATTCAGCACTTAACCTGAAAACTGGGCTATACTAGTTTAGAAAGGCGGGAAACAAGTATATATATATATATATATATATATATATATATATATATATATATATATATATATATATATATATATATATTTTTTTTTTTTTTTTTTTTCAGAAAATAAAGCAGATACAATCAAACATAGACTTTAAATGCATAGACAAGGATACTTATTGTTATATAACTCAGATCAGTTAGTCAATGCCCCTAGTAATGAAGTAGGAAGAAACACAAATACAGTAAAGGCAGATGAATAAAGTGCAATTTATATATACATATATATATATATATATATATATATATATATATATATATATATAAAACAATAGAAAATGAACAAACTGATTTAAACAAGTTACCCAATTAACCAGAAAAGTTTGAAACTGAGCCCTGCTCCAGCAGTCTTCAATCAGACAAGTTCTAAGTGCACACTCCTGCTGCTAGGGTGCAGGGGAACCTTCTCCAAAAAAAAAAGATGGCCCGGATCAGTGCTCAAGTTATACAAACAAAGCTAGAGACAGCAGGCCTGAATCTGATCTATGCTACAGCAACAAGGCACACCAATTTCAGAAAGAAACAGTTCAAATAATCAGGCACAATAAGCGTGTGACCAGAAATTCCCAGCTCAGAAGGGCAGAATCCAGCCTCCCACAAGAGTGCAGACCACACCTTCTTAATGTAAAAAAAAACTGGCCCAAAGCCCAAGTGCTTAAAACCAGAACTAATACACTTTAGAATAACAGACACTACGCCTTCAATCAGCAACACCCAACTCAGAAGGATGTAAGCTACCTTTCCTGCCACAACAATGCAGATCACAAACCTTCCTAATGTGAAACAACTGGTCTGAAGCTCAAGTATGTAATCCAAAGGCTTAGAATAACAGTTACAATTTAATCGGCTACTAACAAGCAGTAATAAATGCAGCAGAATAAATGCTATTAAGTACTTTAAGAACAGGCAGTGCAAGAACAACAAATAAGTAATAAAAGTAGGGAAGAAACACAAATACAGTAAAAGCAGATGAATAAAGGCCAA
>NC_056733.1:376947362-376982362 GCF_019279795.1 Protopterus annectens
CTTCATTAATTTTTATTTAACACATGACACATCACTCAAAAACAAAAACACAAATACATTTCATATGGGTGACTAACTTTCTGCACATAGGCTCATATGTGCATAGGTAAGTACTAGGCTATAGGCTATAGGCCATTTTAAGTCAATTTCCCTTTATGTACTGCAATTAACCTATCTCATTTGTTTAGATGTTGGTCTTGTATAAAATGTCAAATGTTTACTACCAACACCAAATACACCCAGAGATTTCAGCACTTTGTAAATATCAGTACACTTGACCAAGTTGTCTGCTATCCACCAAAGGTGTTAATCTTCCTGATTTTGTCCTCACAACATTTTTCCCAGTTGCATAACCTCACCTGTAACACACTTCCTAGTCAAATCTAATGATCTTACCATGATAGTTCTGTATGAAATTGTGTTTGTGATCCCTAATAACTCCTCTACATTCAGGGATTACAACAAAACTAATTAACTGCTATGCATTTATCTTATTAATGATAACAAATAGTATAGCCCCCTCAACACAAACATTAAGGCTGCTGCCTACTCTGCTGAATTTTACTTCTTCTTGGATAAGTAAGTTGAGGTATCCATGACAATACTGTGTAATCATAACTGAACAGCTAAAACTAAACCCATATGGTGGAACTACCACATCATCAAGCTCTACAATAAAAAGAAACAGGCACCTGACCATCACTAAAAATGCTCATTTCATCATTATAAAAGGATTTTAAAACTGGTAAGTAAGTCTCTCCAACTCAACATTAGGAAATGTAAGATCAACTATAAACATGGGTTTGTAGCTAATTCAAATGACAACCATAAGCCCTTCTTTAAGTGTATTAGAAAGTTTGGAAGTAACCAGCAATTCTGTACTATCTATAGTGGTAACTCCTTTTCTAACTCATATGACATTCCTAATATTCTTGTGAACAAAATCCACACTCCATTCTGTCCCTTTCCTTCTATTTGCCTCACATACCCCTTGGGAAAATTTGGACTACGTTCTGACAGATTCCAAAATTAAAAACACTAACTTCTTGGGGCCTGATAATATTTCTGGATGCCTCCTGCAAAGCATAAAGTCAAACCTAGCAAAATCCCTCCATCAACTCTTCAGACTGAGTCTTTCCACTGGTAATGTCCCTGAGACATGGAGAATGTCAGTTGCAGTGCCCTGACATAAAGGTGGTCCCCAGGAATCAGATCTATTATTCTCATTCATATTATTTGCAAGGCTATGGAATGTATTACAGCTGAACTAATAAATAATTATACAGGTGATCTTATATCCCCGGATACACATTAGCTCAGCTTTATAAACATCAGATCATGCCTCCTCAACATGGGTGAGTACTTCAAAAGGGTTACTGATGCATGGGTAAGAGGCATACATTCCAAATGCTGCTTATATGGACCTTGGCAAGGCCTTTAACACTATCTCCAATATTGAGATTATTGATAAATTCTCTGAACTGAACATTAACTTATACATAATTTGCTGGAAAGAAAATTGACTGTCTGATATTACCCCTGCCATTAAGGTTGAAGTTGTTTACTCTAGGCAGAAAAATATCATCAGTGGCATCCCTTCAGGGTCTGTCCTGGGGTCCCTCCCCTTTGGTATATAGTTCTATGATATAATAGCTGATATCAAGGGACTATGGCTAACAAAGTTTGCCGATGACTGCAAACGGCAGTTATCAAATCCCATTCTGATACTCACATTCTCCATCAACTGCTGGACCAGATAAATTCTTGGTGTATTCATCATGGTCTTAGCCTTAACACCAAGAAGTGCAGCATTCTGTTCTCTGGTGAAAGTAGCATCACTACAGGTTACCATGCGGATAACATTTTGCTTAAATCTGACACAGCCATCAGGAACTTGGATGACTAGGGTATAAACGTTAATGATAGACTCTCCTTTGACAACCACATCTCTGTGGTGGACAGAAACTCCTTATACACTGCACCTCTTATCTTTTGTGTCATCTTCTCAGGGTCTGTAGAGTTAGAGTTTCAATTTATTCATTCCGTATTACTTCCATTGTTGAATATAATGCGCCATGAGGTACGTACCCAGAGTGCCAAACTAGAGTCAGGATAAAGAGAGTCATCTCTCTAGACTGAATCTGCCATTCCTATTCCCTTGACTGTGGATTTGATAAATAGTAGGTAGGGGCAGTGAGACTCTCATACATGCATTCATGCTTGTAACTAATTACAGTAGATGGCAAAGCATTTGGCTACCTTAAGCACCTAAACCACCAAGAAAGACCTTAACATTTCATCACTGTTCCATTCTCACAGCACTGTGCGAGGCATAGTACAGCTAAACAGACAACTTAACACTTTAAGAAAATCCAATAAGCGAAAGAATCAGGGTTTCTTGTAGCTTTACTGAGATTTCTTAACTTTAATACTTTTTTTTTGTAAAACTGCAACACAATACAAATGGCAACATATCAGAATATATGCAACATACAGCACTTCTAAATACAAAGAATTACAACATACAAGTTACCTACAGGAGATGTGAATGTCAGGGCCTGGGAAAAGAAGATCATGAATGCACTTCATGAGGGCTAGAAAGAAAGCTGCTTCCTGAGTGAGTTACATCACTTCCTGAGGCTTGCTATAATGCTGTAAAACAAGTTAATCTAACTGTTATAATTAAAAGGCCATTAGATGGCAGCAACAGATCTAAAATGCTCAAACTGTACAACTGTGATATAAACTGCCTGAATTGCTATGAAAGGCAGAATAATCACCAAAAAGATCACAGCCTCAGTACCCTTAGTTACTCTGATAGAATAAAATCCCTCTCCCTCTACACAGTGTTTTACAGAGTCCTGAGGTGTGATCTCTGATTAGCCTTGTGTACTATGAATGACCCACCACTCTTTGACCTCTTCCATCTAAATAGAAGTAGTGCTAAAGCAAGCACCCACTCTAGAAACCTGTACCTACATTAACACACCAACAACACCGGATAGTGTTACAGATACCTAACCCAATGTATCCCCCATTTCTGGAACAGCCTGCCCTTACCTATCAAGTAGCTACTCTTACTTTGCAACCTTTAAAACTGGTCTAGGTGACTGGATGGGTAGTCACAGATTTCACCAAGGATATGTGGAGAATATCAACTTAATGGGGATATTTTTAGTCTCCCACCAGTACTGGTTGATGTCACTGAGCTCCTTGATGGTAACTTTGGCCATAAATTTAGTAGGAACCTATGAACCAATGAACCTATGGAGAAAAGTGCTCACATTTCTTAATATGTTATTTCTCATAGTTATTACTTAGTGCTACATAGTTTGGCTATCTGTTATTATTTCAAAATGTTGATAGCAGGAATTAAACTAGAGCAATGCATGGTTTTCAATACTGAAAAACTTCAATAAATAAACTCATTGTCAGCTCATTAGAGAAGAAGTGGTAGAGAGAGAGCAAGACAGAGTGTCATACTCATAGCCTGAAGACTATGACGTTAGCAGTTACCTAACAATAGCTGATAGCTTTGGGTTCTAGAATCAGTTGAATTTTAAGAACAGCCTAAAGCAGCTGGAAAGACACAGGAACTGCAATTTCTCTAGTCAAGATGCTTAAAATACAGATATCAAAAACTTCCCAGTTCCCAGGACAGTTCAAATGAAATTGAGTGTGCTGGTAGCAAGGGACAAATCTAATCTACCTGAAATCATAGTTTGAAATAAGAAATGTTTTCTGTGGGAATTTTTGTTGTGGTAGAAGCTGGTGAATTGAACCTCGGCTCATAAATCTGAATCCTGGAACCACCACAGGCACACCTAGTACATATTTGTCTTTATAAAGAGCCAGGTTATTTATGTTTAAGACGTCTGGCATAATATGTTCATACAGGTGTCCACACAATCCCCAGTATCACATTCACTGGTAGAACTATAGCCATCCTTTCTAACTTGTGTTTCTTGCATTTACACTCTTTTGTGTACATTTCCCCATGTTCTCTTTCTCTGGTTGTTACTATTTTGTTGAGATGCAGCTAGTACTGCAGCATTTGGAGTTTCACTAAATTCAGAACCTTGCCTTTATGACTGGTCTATAGCATAATCCAAAGTTTTATTACTGTTTAACATTACAAACAATGCTGTTCTTTGAAAGGAGCACAGATGTGGCTATTTAAAGGCACACTTTGTTTTAGGACAGGCAAGGCATCAAAAGAAGCAACTTGGCCTGTTTAATAATGTGAGTTCTAGGGTTTGGCTAAAAATTCACTCACCGATATACTAGATTAAAAGACTGCTGTTGTACCTTTTCTCAACTCCTACTTTCATTTATTTGATCACATGCCAGCTATAATTTCTTCATTCACAAAATAGAGCTATGTCTCACACTTAAGTCTGTCTGTTTTACTGTCCTCATCAGAATTTTCTATGAACTTTTACGTTCAGTAACTTTAAACTGTAATGAGATAAAAGTTCATATATTAGCATGGCTGCCTCACAGCGCTTGTTTCTCCAGTTTGGTTCACAGCCTTACTGCTTTCTGTGTAGGTGGTGCATGTTCTTCATGTGTTCAGGTGGCATTTTGCTTGGGACTAGTTTCCTGTCACCTTCAAAAGGCATTTTCTGACTGAACTGGTAATCATTCAACCTGCTTACAGATGCATGCACCATCTTTGAGTGTGCCTTGTGTGCTAGATGGCACTATATCCAGAAGTAGCTTTTCTGCTTTATGCCCACTGACTTCTAGGATAGGTCCTGGCTCCCCTGCAACCCTGAACTTGATATAATGAATAATCAGAGGTTGAATGATATATAATGTACTACAGCTATTGGCCATTCTAAGTCTGGCATGAAGTAAAGCTATGTGAACTGTTTAGGCCTCAAATGTTGGGAGGTGCATAGAGACTGAACTGTACCAAGAGATGTCTCTCAGAAAGGAGATCCTATTTACTACCCATGCAGGCAAACTTGTCTGAGATTAGCCACTGTGGTCAGCATTCAAGTACCTGTTATTTCTATTCAGTTCTTGTGAATGCTACCAGTTTCCCAACTCCCTCCCACACATAATGTTTTTGGAACTTTATCGAGATGTTATCCCCCATCAAAATGCTGGCATCTCAATAATCTAATTCTGGCTTCTTTCAGAGTCTTGGTTTTGTGACTCCCCATTTTCTTCTTTTGTGATCGTTGAGAAAAGGTATTCCATTTAACATTTACTGTATACGTCTGCTCTCTATATTCATTTTTACCTTTACCTTCAGTTTCACCTGTATGTTTTTTTTTTGCTTTCTTTTACATCTCTGTTTCATCTCTCTTCTTAACTGAAGTGCTTAGATTTTCCTCAGTATGGGCTTTTGATTTTTTTGAGTGAATTTCCTCTTTTATTATGCTACTGTTTGTTTTATCTGCCATAACTCGATTATTTATTTTCTAAATGTTTAACATTAACTTTGAGGTCATCTCATTTGAGAACCACAATGCCTGGCATACAGGGCATTATCAGACCCCACTCTGATGGACCTCCTGCGTATCCAAAAAACAAACAGTACCAGAACTACCCATTCTAAAGACTTAAACCCTGCCTGTGATATAAATAGGACCTGCTGGAGAGATAGGTATGTATCCCAGAGACTATCCCATCTATGGAACAGGCTCCCCATCCATGTGAAGCAGAGTTCCTCCCTAATCTAATTCAAGTGCAACTTGGACAATTGGATGGGGAACCAGAAATTCATCCCTAGTTTGGCACCTATGTCTCTGATGCAAATGGGTAACCTGTAAATGGTTCATCTCCCAGGCCCATGCTTACACTAATCAAGGGTATTAGAACTCATCAGAGATTTGGGATGCATGATTAGGCTTAAAAAGGCCCTTCTGCTCATTAGCCTAGTAAACACCTATGAACCTATGAAATTATTTATTAGTTTATACATTTTTTCACAAGGTAACTGAACTGGTTTCAAGATTTAGGCACATGGCAAAACTGTCAAAAGCAGTTGCTGATAAACTACACTACAATGATGCTCATGTTAAGTAAGTTACAGGGCACTATGGTGTACAAGACACAAAGATAAGTCAAAAACAACTTTTGTCTGTATAATAATATTGTATATATTACAAGAAAGAAAATGACTAGTATATCTCTTATATAGCATATCTAGGAAGGAAAAATTAAAGTACAGTACAGGGAAACTCACTGAAGGATCCTTATTTAATGTTATTAAGACATTTATTAGATATTTAAAAGAAACACTACAATAGCACCCTCAGAAACTCAATGGACTGGATTCCAAAACTCGAGGATGTGATTTTGAGTAGGTGTTGCACAGAGTGAACAGCTGTCCAAACATGTGTATGGAGAGTGGACATTATGTGAGAAGACAATGGAACTCTGTAAAGAGCTGAAATATGGAATTGTATGATTGCTTCTCTATACAGCTGCTTACGGTCTCCATCCCAAATCTCACAGTGATCTAATAAGATTCCAAACCATTCCATGCACGTGAGCTTCATTATGTGTCCTCAGTGGCTACGGATATAATTGTATTGGTAGTATCACTGTTAGGCAGTACATTATGTGTGGAAGGTACTGGGCCTTACGCAGTATTTAGGAAAGGTGATGTTCTTTTACAAAGGTTTATGTGGAGGCATTTTTCAGAAAGTATCCATAGGGTATATGGAAAAATAACCATATACATCATGACAAGATCAGTCCTGCAGGAATTCATTATGAACACTTACATACTACTGTGAGTATGAATGCATTCGTAGCCATCTGTAACTGTGCCTTCAAATGTAGTACAGCAGAACTGATTTTAGGGTAGCTATTTACCTCTGCATAGCATAAGGTGTGTCTTTTGTGATAAAACTAAAGTACTACTTGTGATGGTCACCTAACTGCATGTCATCCTGCAAGTGACTGTCATCATGGCTTTACATCAGTACATCTTTGCACACACAAACTCAAATGCACACATTTTATATATATATATATATATATATATATATATATATATATATATATATATATATATATATATATATATTTGTGTGTGTTTGTATATATGGGAACACTTCACAATGCCGAAATCCTGAAAGATCGAATTTCATATGGCCGAGACCATATGATCGAACTTTTGGAATCCCGACATTGTGAACGGAGATCTGCATAAAGAGCAGAATGGAAGATTTCCCTTTTCCTCGGTGTAGTGCGATCTTGGAGTTAGAATATTTAAGTAGCGGGGGTGAGAGGGGTGCAGGGGGGCCTGCCCCTTTGCAGAAACATTTAAATTGTTGCTTTTTTGGGGGTTGTTTCGGAATTTCGATCTTCTGAAACATCGATCATGTGGTCTCGATCATATGAAATTCAATGTTTCGGAATTTCGAGATTCTGAAGTAAATTCGTATATATGTATATATAAATATATATATATATATATATATATATATATATATATATAGATAAATATATATATAGATATATATATATATATAGATATATATATATATATCTATATGGTCCTGGACTGAGCATCAAAAGTACGTTTTAGCGAAATGTACATGAGCGAACTCACTTTTGCGAAAGTGCATTTTAACGAAAATGCACTTTCAGGAAAAAAAACAACACGCAGTTTGCATGTAGATTTAGTTGTACATCAACATGTAGCGTTGATTGTACAGCTAAGCAAACTGTTATATATTCCCTTTTCCCCACTGTAGTGCAATCTTGGAGTGAGAATATTAAAGTAGGGGAGCTTGCCCCCCTGCATAAACGTGAGTAGTGTTTTATTTGTTTAGGTTTTTTGGCATTTTTTTTCCCAAAAAGTGCATTTTCGATAAAATGCACTTTTGCGAAAGTGAGTTCACTCATGTACGTTTTGCTTAAATATACTTTCGATCTAGCAACATACCCCAGGATTTGGCAAGCTCTGTATGGTGTGCAGGAATAGTGCAAGAGCTGCTGCAGGCAATATGGCCAATGTGCGATCCAGGAATGAGATCCTGGCATGTGCATGAGCGCTTCTGCACTGAGACAGCTCCTGTATGCTAATTATCCCATTTGCTGGTTAAAACCATGCAAATGAGGTGAATTAGCGATCCAGGAAGCAGGCAGGTGTCCGTGCAGGAATAGTGTAACCTGCAAAAATGTATTCAGCTACTAATCGAATATATTTCTGCAAATTACAAAACGGAGGCATGACAGCTCGAAATAAATCATGTATTCAATGTAGTATGCATGCCAATGGCAAAATATATGGCCATTGGCATGGGAAATAGTTGCAAAATTATAAAAAATAACTTTTTTTGACTGATTTCGGCCATTTAAGAGTGGTGCAGTGGTGCGCAAATGGGATTGTGACGAAAATTTTAAAAAATTAGAAAAGTCAATTTTAGGATGATTATGCATTTTGCCATTATAGTCAATGACATGCATAAGACAACAAGACCATGAAATAGTGGTTGCTAAGGGTAAGGCTGAGTGTCAGTTTTGTAACCATGCATTAGCAGTCAGTTCTATGCAAATGAGGGAAATTATACTGAATCACAGATTTTCCCTCTGTGCTAGCTTGCACCCAACCGTGTAGGTGCAGCAAGACCATGGTGTAAGCCTAAGAGCTAGATGACCTCATAAAGGGGTGTGTCATGCTTGCTGTAAGCTGAGTGGAGCTCTGTGGCCCGTGTTTGCGCTTAGCTAAGCACAGCTAAGGCAGGGGGTATGTCTAAGGCTGTATTGTCATACACCAAGAAATGCATGTTCGTGTCTAGGGAGGGCTGGTTTCTGCTAAATGATGTTTACATTGCCTAAACAGGTGTGCACGGTGTGCACAGGGTTGAAAAAAAACAGGAAATAGCAGCTCTGTTCACATCTGAGCACTAGGTATGTGCAGCGCGCCTCGGGCTTAAATGGGATGGCAATGGGAAGGGAAAACAGCAGTAGGAAGGCAATTAAGGAGAACTAGCATAGCTGGCAGGTGAAATGTATCAGAATCAGCCAATTACACAGGCAGCAGTCCAGCCTAGCACACAACTATAAACTATGCAAACACCTTTCACTCTGGCTTTTCCCACAAACTCTAAACCACCGGTGTACACAAATGGGGAAATTTTACCAGACAAAACTAACAAAATGATAGGGCCTACTGTCGCTCTCATACATCAATATGTGGAAGAGGCTGAGGGTGGTGAGGATGACAATGCTGATGACCAACCCACAGTAAGGAGAAGGAGAAGAATATACAGACCTAGGTTAACCTACCAGGGGCTACATGAGCTGGAGATAGTGGAGCGCTATAGGGTGGACAGGGTCCTCCTACAGCAAATTGTTCAGCTGTGCTGGCCATGCCTCACACACAGAACCAACAGAGGGGAACCCATCCCAGTGGATACAAAGGTATGTGTAGGATTAAGAATACTAGTGACTGGTACCTTCCAAAGGCCAGCTGGTGATATCATGGGGATCTCACAGCCATCAGCATCCAAGGTACTCCACCAGTTCCTGGATGCCAGATCAGCACATGCCAGTGAGCATATCTATTTCCACAACAGCCTTGCAGCGTTGGCCAGCAATATGCATCTCTTCCACCAAATAGCAGAATACCCTGAGGTAGTGGGTGCTATAAACTGCACGCACATACACATCAAAGCACCACACAGTGAGCGGGATAGAGTCTACATAAACCACAAGGGCTTTCCCTCCATAAACTGCCAGGTTGCATGTGATGCCCAGGGCATTATAATGAATTTGTGTGCTGACAGCCCTGGAAGCTATCACGACTCCAACATCTGGCATATGACACAGCTGTACCAGTCATTTGCCAGTGGGGACATCCCATATGGCCACCTAGTGAGGGATGCTGGTTACGCACTGGAGATATGCCTGATGACACCCATCAGAAATGCGCACTCACCTGAACAAGAACTCCATAATGAGGCACACGCACAAACCACAGTCATAATAGAGCATGTGTTTGGGATGCTCAAGTCACAATTCTGGTGCCTGGGCATATCCGGTGGAGCCTTGCAGTACTCTCCAGCTACATGTACACAGATGTCCATTGTATGCACCATGCTATACAATATGATCTTGCGGAAACAGATGCAGCAGGAACAGCATGGGGCAGGGCCACACAGCCCCCCCCCCCACCATTGCCAAGGCCAGCACAGGCACAGAGTGACTTGGAGGAGGAACAACCTGAGCCTGTCCTGTAGGCAGAAGGAGGCATGCCCAGTATGCCCAGACTTTGGCAAAAAGCAACCCATAGCACATACACTGAGACAGTAGGAACCCAGGGAAGGAAACCTCTCTCTGACTCACACATACAGCAAAAGGGATGCCAAACATGAGACTACCTGTGCTTTACCATGTATAGGGAGTGTACTATGTGCATGTGACATAGTCAGCCCTCCAGCACCATCCTCAATACTGGCACAGCCCCAAGTGAAGTTACTCTTCCTATCAATTTCTGAATGGAGTATTATGTTCTGCTAGTTGTATCTAAGGTATGGATGTGAGCATGCAAGGGAATCTGGTGGCTGAATGGGATGGCAGCAGATAGTGGACACCTATATGGACAGCATGAAAGCCATAATAAATACTGGTGTCAACAAAGTTGGCAGTACTAGACAAGGTGACAAATCCCACTGCAGTAAATGCTGTGGCGCAAATGTCCATCCATAGGATGCACACATGCATGTCAGTGATGGCTCACAACCCAACAGCAGTCTCAGCCAGCAGGACAGGTGTAGATGACCACAAAGAAAGGCTGTGCTAAGGCCTCCAATTGATGGCAATGGAGAACAGCCCCCCTCCAGACCTACACAGACAGACTACAACAGGTCAGGCAGTTGGATGTTAGTTCTGAAGGGTAAGAAGTCTGAAACTGAAATGTAGGTCAATAAAACCTAAGATCTGTACTCTACTGATATGCCTCTAGTCTGCATGGTAGGTCAAAATACAAAATGAAATGGAAGCCAACACAGTACCTGAAATACCAGTACATCCATAGCAAATGTTTGCAGTTGTCAGGTGTGCCCCCCCCCCCCAACAATCCTATGTAGAAATACAGTAACATGTACGTGTGGAGCACAGATTACCTGAGCTGGCCCAATATGCAGGATAGATTGTTGCATCTGTACAATATGCAGGGCTCTGTGTGTTAGGTTGTTGTGTGTTGTATATTGTGTGGAAGTGGTCAGCATGTAGGCATGGAGAGTTGTGTCCCGCTGGCCTATGGCCAGTACTGTTGATGACAGGGCCATGTTTTGACAACTGCAGTGCCAACCACAATACATCCCAGCAAGACCCAATTCAGCAGTTATCCATACTCATTGTTCAGATGTAATATCTGTCACCATCTGAAAGATGGACATGCCATGAATGTGGACCCAGACATACACACAGTACACAGGTGGAAGTACCCCCGACAGAGTACATAAAATTTAAATATCAACTGCACACACCTTTGGAATTGTGCATACAAGTTAGCAGCACATTAGTTGTCTGTGTAGTATGGAATACTGATGCAGTCTAGCCAATCACTGGCAGACCACAAAAGGCACAGTTATGAAGTAATGAGAGACTGCTGATGTCCCTGCACAAGGCGGCATAAGGGGAATGTCCCAGGTATATCTGTGAGTCAGCTGCAAGAAGCGTCCATATCACACATACACTCAGCTCACCCCACCATCAGACACAGGTTTATCACAGGTCATATCCCTGCTGTTGGGAATGAGTACAGTATGACATCCACTTCTGTATGGGAATACCCACAGAATGCAGCATGCTGAAGAGGTGTCCCATGCAGGTGTGTTCCTAGCTGTAAGTAGCACCCTGCCAGCATCCAGAAAAATGAACTAATATGGGCAGGAACTATTGCTATTAACACCTTGCACACTTACCCTGTCACTTCAGTGGAATCCAGTGGCTTGCAGCCTGGGACTGTAGGAGTGACAGAATGCAGTGGCCTACTACAGATGGCCTGCATCACTACCAAATGCCCTACAGTCCTCTCTCAAAGGCATGTGCCTCACCTGTACTGCCACTGTATGTTATCTCATGGGGTGCCAACTAACAACATAACACAGTCCACAGAACACAAATGCAGGGCCATGCTGACAAATCCCAGTAGCATGCCCACCATGTCCTACTGCATGAACTGTGGCCCAACCCCTAAATACTGCTGGGATGAAGGGACAACTATAGGGATATGTCCCAGATATTGCTTGCATAACGTTAGGAAGAGGATAGAATAACGGGGAGGGGTGTAGAAGCATAGACGCCATGGAGTGTGTAAAATCTGAAACTCTGATGTGTGCCCATCCTACCCCTGCCTGCGAACCCAGTAATGGGTGATGACAAACTTGCTTGTAAACCACAATGTGAAGGGGAACTGACCAGATATATGAGCCCCGCCTCTGGGTAACCTGGGTGAATCTGTACAGCTGAGAGGTATGACCACAGCACGATATGGCTATTCTGTTACGTCAATAGATGTACAAGCAGGGGATCTTCAACCACCACAGTACCAAGGTGCTGTACCATTTACACAGACCCATCATCAAGTGTCTGCAGCTTCCCCTCCATAATGACATGAGTGTGCAAGAATATGTAGGCTGCAGGCCACAATACTGGACACAGCTTCATTCATCTTGTATTCCCCAGGAAATAACTGTGAGCAAATAAGTATATATGTCAGTAGTTGATGACCTAATACATCACAGTGTAAAACAGTACATATGTCTGAATATCTCTACTAACACCAAAACCATGTAACACAAGCAGCACAGACACAATAGTTACAGTATCTCACTATCCTTTGCCCATTGTGACTCCATATTGTCAACCTATCTACAGATATCCTGCAGAAACAGGTTGCTAGCTGTAGGTGTGGAACACAGAATCCTGCACTGGAGTACAACCGGAATGGATTCTCACACTCAGTACAGAAGGTCATACTGGGCATGCTCCCACACTAGAGAAATGAAGCCCATGTCTGACAACAACAGTGTACTGTACATATCTGTCAGTCGCAGATGTCTGTGCACACACACCGCATTGCACACCATTCATGCTTTGCACACACATTAGATAGGAATACTCACACATAGCCAAGGCCAACACACTATAATTGGTCAAACATACACACACAGAGATGTGGGGAAGAGAGACACAAAGTGACAAAGAGCTTCCCATCATGAAGCCTGTCCCACCCACCACACATCCAACTGGACAATATCACATGATGTGCCGAAGTCTACCACTGTAGACATTTGCTTCTGGTAGCCCTCAGCAATATAGTGTCTGTGGTGCTTGTGATAACTGTGTAACATGACAGTATGAATCAGTAGTAATCTAGCATTTGTATACCCAGTCCTGTCAAATGTAAAGTTGTGTGTGACTGAGTGCTATGTGTGTGTTTCCAAAGGAATGGTTTATGGCTCATTCACGCACACTGCACTTCCCATTGCCCTACTTTAGAAAGCCTGCTGATGTCAGTCACCTTGAAATACTTCTTTGGACAATGTTCAGCTCTGTACGCTCTGTGGTATCTGTAATAACTGCATAATGCTATAGTGTGAAATACTAGTTAGGCAGGAATTCAAATCCCAGACATGGCAACTGTGAAACTGTTTGTGTGTAGGGATCAATGATTTTGAGGCCATTCACAGTCACTACACCTCCCATAGCCTCACTTTAGCAAGCTTGCTGATGGCAGTCACCTTGAAATACCCCTGTGGATAAAACTCACTCCTATAAGCGCTGTAGCACACGCCAAAACTGTGGATCACTGTAGTAATAGTGACCTCAAACAGGTATGAGTTTGAATCTCGTCTGTGGCAAGTCTTTGTGTGTACCCCAAACATTTTGGCCCCATTTACACCCAGTACATATCTGAGAGCCTGACTTTAGCAGTCCTGCAGATATCATCCACCTGAGAAGTTCCTGTTGCCAACACTGAGCTATGTGAGGTCAGTTGTGCATGTGGAAAATGCGTAACCATAATGGTCCATAAAGATGATTAGATAGAGGTTTGAACCTCACACCTGGAAAATGTAAATGTGTGTGGATTTTTGGGATCACTCACCCACTACATCACCCAATGCCAGTATTTACAAAGGTTAGTGATGTTCCTCACCTTAGAAGTACCTTGGAACAACATCTGTTCCGTAAGCTCCATGGTGCATGCAATAAATGTGGTATACTATAGTAGCAATACATAGCTAGGTAGGGGTTTGAATCTCAATATTGGCAAGTGTGTGCATGTGTGTGTGTGTGTGTGTGTGTGTGTGTGTGTGTGTGTGTGTGTGTGTGTGTGTGTGTGCCATCACTATCCTCTATGGAGATTGCAGCGACTGTGTAATAAGAGGATGTATTGTGGGGTGGATTTTGCTAAATTATTATGTTGAGGACCTAGTATAAGTCACAATGTCCACCTTACATGGTCAAAAGATGTCAAACACCAGAGAGGCTGGTGTAGACACTCCATAGCCCTACATCTGACATTATGGATTGATTAACAATATAGGCAACCCTTGTATTACTCAGAGAACATTCTCCACCCACATCTCATACACAACACACAATTGGCTAGGCAACAACCTATACTGGTATTTCCCTGAATATTACCTCACAGATAGTAGCCATGGTGTGGTTGCAGTGGACTACATTCCTGTTGACCACAACAGTGCCAATGACAGCAGAAAGTAGTGTGATGTGTTACATCTCCTGACTTGAGTGTGTGTTATCCAGCAAGTAAAAGGACATAGCACCCTGTTCCATCCCTACAGTAGGCAAATAAATTCTTACAGTGGTCATTTTGCTATGTCTCCCATGGACACATGCAACAACTGTACAGTCTGCAAATGATATCCACAAAGAGAATACCAGGCCTTATACACATGCCCTGTATGGACAGATGCCACTAACTCCACTGAATACATGTATCATGCTGTCAGTGTAGGTGCAAGCATGACCTAAGTTCCATAGCCAGGTCTCACCAAATTAGGTCAGGAATGCCACATCAGAAGATAACAAGCTGTCCACACAGCATGTCCCAGAGACCTCAAGTACACTTCCACATGTCACAGGACATGCATGTGGGACATGTGCACAACCCAGACACTGTCCATGTTATGGAATATAGATCACATACATGGCAAGCAGTGCACAGCACTAGCCACCCACAATAGTAACCCAGATGAGGGGATGGTGAATACAATACCCACCTGTGGAGGCCAATCCAGGGACTACACCCCTGAGCCACACTGGAAACCATTGTCATGTGGCCTGATGCCAAGGTATTCCCTTTGCCTAGTCTTGTACAGCCTTCAGGCACAGTCACCTACTACACACCTGAAAAGCAATTAACCCATGCATCTCAGTACTGGCAAGTGTGTGTGTGTGTGTGTGTGTGTGTGTGTGTGTGTGTGTGTGTGTGTGTGTGTGTGTGTGTGTGTGTGGAGATTAATGATTTTGAAGCCATTCACACTCACTACACCTCCCATTGCCCTACTTTAGCATGCCTGCTGATGTCATTCACCTTGAAATAACCCTTTTGCCATAAAATTGCCAGATAAACTCTCTGGTGCATATGATAACTGCGTAATACTGTAGTGTAGCAAACTAGTTAGGTAAGAACTCGAATCCTGACCCTGCCTACTGTGCTAATGTGTGTGATTCCCTGAGAGAGTATTGGTGTGTCTTCCTTGACACCTGCTTTTGTGGACAGTCACATGTACTACACTTCCCTTATCCCTCCTTTAGCACTGTTGTTGATGTCACTCAACTTCAAAGATACCTTTGGACAGCTCTATAATATGTAAGCTCTGTGGCATGTGCAATAACTGCGTAAAACTGTGATAGCAATACATAGTCAGGTAGGGGTTTGAAACTCAGTACTGGTAAGTGTGTGTTTGTTTGTGTGTCATCAGTGTCCTGTGCATTAGTTGGGGTGCTTGTGTAATGAGTGGATCCATTGCAGTGTTGGTTTTGCTACATCATTATATTGAGGAGCTACATGTCCCATTGTCCACATTACAAGGCCAACATTTTTCAAACACTGTAGAGAATGTTGTAGACAATCCTCTGCCATAAATGTGTACAGCCATGACAATTACCATGTGACAGTATGGATTAGTAAACAATATAGGCAACCATTATAATGCCCATATACCACTCTCCACCCATGGATCATACACAAACACGCTTGGCTCTTACTCTCCTACTCCCTTCCTTTCTAACTTTATCTCTGTCTGTCTCTCTTACTACCACTCTGGTGGATGTGGAAAAGTAAATCTGTTTTGCTTTGGCAGCAGTTTGAGTTTTGTAAGTCATGCTCATGATCAGCTGATGGCCTATGCATGAATTGCAGTCCCCCACCTGCTAATTGTATGTGGAACAGCTGTGGAATCATTCCTATAGCCAATTGCATGGAAACACACTCCTATAGCTAAGAACTTCATGTGGATGTTGGCCCTTTTCCTTCACTGTGAGCAGGACTTCATGTGGGTGCTTGAATAAATAGCATCACAGAGGGTAGTTAGAAATATCTCTTACAACATCCACTATGGAGACAGGCCAACAAACAGGAGGGAGATGTTCCAGACATGGGGACAGAATGTAAGTATTGCTCTTCTACATTTGATGTAATGTTGGTTTAACAGGGTTTGTGTGGATAAGGCTGTTCTACATGATTTAAAATCTGGCATGACAGTGTTATGTGGTTGAGGAAACTCTCACCTGTAGGGCTATCTGCAGATTGGCCAGAGTATGGAGTCTTACATGTCTTGTGTTACACACACATTTCCTATCTTTAGAAATGCAGTAGCATTCTCTGATAATTGCAGTCAGTACATGGTGACATCCATGTGAGATACTGCCTTCATATCCCTCAGAAGACATATGTCACAACAAACCCTGTTACACCAGTAAATGTATGAGTTTATCAGAGCAACATGTCAATATTGGCCCTGTGGTTGTGCCTCCAACCCCAAGTCCGTCAACCTTTGTCATGCAGTAAGAGGTGCATATGTTCAGTACATCATTATTTACTGACATCATACCTGATAAGCCAGTGAGATATCAGACTGCTAGACATGTTATGTATAGTAGGCCTTATATTTGAGGACAAAACCTGGACATTCTGTTGTAGTGTGTACAGTAGTGAGGCCTGTGTACTTATGGTGATTGTTGACAGAGTGTGTATTGCGAATATGTAACTTGGCTTGTGTACAGACTGTGGTAGACGTCATTGTTCTTGGTCCTGTTCCATCTGATATTGCATGCTGCTCCAGTGTATGGTACCCTGCCTGTGTACATGTTTGTAGGGCCAGACTGACACATGTCCCATACCACAGTCAGGCATCAGACTACACTGTGTATTGGCCCAGTATATGTAGGGTTAGTGTGTGAGTGGCACATATGAGGATTGTGTTGTTCACACAGTAGATATACTGTAATATTAATTAGGCTTACCATAATGTGACTGTGGCTGTGTTCAGATTGGTTGTATACACTTTCACACTGGTGTCTGTTACTCTGTGCTGTTACATGCCTGTAGTGCCTGCTATATTTGCAAGTACATGTGTATTCCCCCATAAGAAATGTAGGCCAGCGTTGTCGCAGTCTGCCTGTAGTTTGCACAGTGCTTTGTGACATGCCTAGCAGCTCAGTGTGTTTACCTAATGTGATGTTATGTCCAGATATTTGTCAGATGTACTGCTGCCAGGCCACTATAACTGTTGTGTATTTCTGACAAAGCAGTAGGATGCTGTACAGATGTATGTCACTAACTAGTGGGAAGTATGTGGGCTTGTGACCTCTGCTCCTCCGGTTAATATGTGTCAGGACAGACAGGAGTGTGTGAATGCATAAACTGTGTGAGCTTATTTATTCCGGTATTTTCATGATACATGGCTGTAAAAATCCACTTTGCCAGGCTTGGTCCACACGTCTTGCACTAAGGAGTTCTGTGTATACCTCTGGACTGACCAGAGTGTGTCAGACTGTCCACATTTATTGGTCATATCTGTGCTGCATTCCATAGGATCATTACTGTGATTTGTGTGGTACTGCACTATGATGATCTTATGATGTCTGTCAGTAACTGATGGCGTACATGTCAGTATCAGATGTGACTTCCCACATATTTCTGTTAAGACAACCCCTGTTACTGTAAACAACATTCTACATTTATACCTTCAATATTTACATGAAATCCCCTTGCACTAAGAGGTTGTGACTACTGATGCTGAGGTATGACTCCACAATATATATTTATATATATATATATATATATATATATATAATTTATTTATTTATTATTTATTTTTTTATTTTACATTTGTTGACTGGGCTAGTCTAACTGGATATAAGTCCATTTTCAGTAGAGGCCCGGGGAGAAAAGCTCCAAGCATCAGCAGTGACAAAGAATTCAATTTATAGTAATAGTCAAGTGAATTACAGTACATTGGCTACATTGGTCAGAACAAAATTGTACTGAGTCATTTAGTAGGTTTAAGCTAAGATCAAATACAGAGAGCAAAAACATATATATATTTGTTTTCAGTACTATGAAGGAAATTTTTAATTACAGATAGGCGACATTGAACAGTAAAGTACAGAAGTATAGAGAGAGCAAGAAGGGGAATGAGATATCAGTGAGGGTTAGAGCAGGGACAAAGCTGGTGAGTTTTAAGATATTCTTTAAGATATTTTTTAAAAAGAAGAGTGGAAGCAAGGGTGGAAAGTTCAATAGGAAGCTGGTTCCAGTTTTTACCTACTGTGTTGGTGAAAAGTAAGTCCCCAGCTTTGTTTTTTGATTTAATAGTGGAAACTAGAAGCTTATTAGCTGAGCTTAGTGTTGCAAGATTTTTGTAGGGTGTAATCAGATTAGTGAGGATAGGGGTATTATTAGGGTGGTAAATGATCTTTTGTGTGATAGCAAGTTGTTGACAAAGTAGTTGGTTCTGCAGTTCTAGCCATCCCAGTTGTTTGAGGTTGTGACAGTGGTGAGTTCTAAAGGGGTGCCAATAGCAAATCTGGCTATGTTATTGTAACTGGTGGACTGTTCGGTGAGGTTGTTTTCAGATAGATTGGTATATATTGCAAAAGCATAGAACAGGGTAGAGATAAGGTGGGTCTGGGCAATAGTCATTCTGGCTGAAGGGGAAAGGAAGGGTTTGATTCTGTAAAGGGTGCCTAGTTTTTTGTTGACAGACTTTATTGTAGAATTAATGTGGTCATCATAGCTAAGGTTGTTATCAATTGTTACTCCCAGTAGATGGGTTGTAGTGTCTGGGGATATGTTAGTTGCATTGCTAAAGGTTACTGTGAAGTGCATTTGAAGTGACTTATGAGTAGGAGCAAAGAGCAATAATTTTGTTTTTTTGGGGTTCAGGAGGAGGCAGTGTTGCATGAACTAATTTTCAACACTGTTAAATACTGTTTGGGTGAGGGTCTGGAGAGAGGTTATGGACTTGGCTGAATAAATTAAAGTAGAGTCATCTGCATATTGTATGCAGGTGGCTTGAGGAATTTTGGTATGTAGATCGTTAATAAACAATGAGAAGAGTACAGGTCCTAAAATAGAGCCTTGGGGTACTCCAATGTTCACAGGGAGGGATGTAGAACGGTTATTATCCCAAAGTACTGCTTGCTGTCTGTTTTCCAGATAGGATTTAAACCATTGTAATGCTTGTGGATCAAGTGATTGGGCTTTTAGTATGTCTATAAGCATATTATGGTTCACCATATCAAAGGCTTTTGAAAGGTCAATAAATAGTGCAGAGTAAAAAGTGTTATTGTTACGATTTTTTGTTTATGGAGTCAGAAAAGGATAGCAGGGCAGTTGCTATGCTATGGAATGGCCTAAAGCCATGTTGGTATATATATCTATATATATATATATATATATATATATATATATATATATATATATATATATATATATAGCATATAGCTATATGCACATATACATATATTTATATATATATATATATATATATATATATATATATATATATATATATATATATATATATATATATATATATATATAAACATATATATATATATATATATATATATATATATATATATATATATATATATAAATATATACACACACACACACACACACACACATATATATATATAAACACAAATATACATGTTTGTATGTTTACATATATACTTATATATATATTTTATATATATGTATATATATATATATATATATATATATATATATATACATATATATATATATATATATATATATATATATATATATATGTACCGGTGGTGGTGCGGTAGCATTCTCACCTCACAGTAAGACGCTGTCCGTTCGATTTTCAGCTAGAGCGCCTTCGCGTGGAGACATGCGTGAATGGGCGTACCTTTGAAGGTTGTCGCCAGACCTGGCAAGCCGGTACGTAAAAATCAACTGCCAATCATTAGCGGACTGGAGTTCTGCTGTGGCGACCCCTAACTGGGAAAAGCCGAAAGACACACACATATATATATATATATATATATATATATATATATAGACAGATCTATATATATATATATATATATATATATATATATATATATATATATATATATATATATACAGATGTATATAAATATATATGTGTATGTACATGTATACATATATCTACATATGTATATATATATGTGTGTGTTTGTGTATATATATATATATATATATATATATATATATATATATACATACATATCCATATCCTTGTTATGTGCAAACATGAGTGTTGTATATACCTTCCCAAATGTATCCCACCATATAACAACATACTGATTCAACACTATTTTCCCTAACAAGTACTACAGAATTCTAGAAGTCTAAGCAGTTGCTCACTACTATTCAGTATGTGTACTGACAGATATATTACTTCCTCGCAGGTGTGGTGGCTTAGTGGGTAACTGCTGTGACTATAATGTACAGGGTTCTGGGTTCAAAACCTACAAGGGTTGTTTATTTTGTTGCAAGGCAGAAGAAGGACTGCTGGATACAGATTGGTTAAGGCAGTTTTGAGCAGCTTTAAGTGGGTTTGCATGGGTTTGCATGACGGTAAGCACTGCTAACGTACGGTTAAACGAAAAGGTACTTACACCATGTAAGCTTCACTTACCACTGCATAAATCTGCTTAGCATTTACATTTAAGCAATTCTGAAACCTGCTAACCATGGCTCAGCCCTGATAACCAGTGATCACATTCCAGTCTGATGAAATAGTAGGGTAATGGCCTCTTTAATAAGTGTATTTAATTCCATGTACATAACATGCTTCTATATGCTGTCATTACAGTAGCAAGGGGTGTGAGTATACTGTCTGAGACACCTGAGTATATATGGCTCATACAACAATCTTTTCCATTTGAATGTGTTTCATACATGAGTAGTATCTCAGGTTACATGCAGTCACAGTGGCATGTAGTGTATCATTACGTCACTACTGTTAACAGTGCTTTCCCAAGTAAAAGTACATTGTAGATTGTAGGACTGGAACCAAACACCCTGCATGCAAAGATGGACTCTGAGTACTGCCTATCATGTTCTTGGTGTGTGAGCTGTGTGTTATTAAGTATTTGTCACTGGATATTGATCTGATATGTGGATATTACCTGTAGACTACTATGTGTATAGGACATGTCATTGAGGGCAGCTGTCATGTAGTAATGGTATATCTGTAAGTGTCAGATGTCTATCTGTCCAAACATTCATCCTAATGCATAACATGTTGGCTAGCTGATGGCTGTCTGTCCTCTGTACAGATGTCAGGCATCCATCTTGACTGCTTACAGGCAATCTATGCTTGACTGACACTGACATGTCTGCCCAGCTGTGTTATGAATGCCACAGCTAGGAAACCCATGCTGTATGCACCACATGCCATGGATACCTCAACTACACTACCACAGTCAACAGAACATGCTTGGGTACAGGTCTCCAACACCGACACTGGCCATGTTATGTAATATATGTTGCATACATGTCAATTGTAGCACCTCACTGGCCCCCTGCAAGAGGCAACCAGATGATTGGATGTTGCATTTAACTCACACCTGAGGATCACTCATGTGGCATAAGTTGATAGATGTCCTGCCGACAAATGTCAGGTGGCATGATACCACTGTACCCACATCCCCTACACTTTTCATATCTCCTTGGACAATAACATGGTACACATCTAGGAACACCTGCACCTATGGACCCCAGTACTGACAAAGGTGTCAGTGTGCATTACTGAGAATAACAGTGTCTGTGTGTTTGTAAACTTGTAGTTGATAATGCCCTGGGGGCCTTCTCTCCCACTACACCCCCCATTTCCATAGTCAGAAATGGCTGCTGCTGTAATGGACATTAAGTGTATCGTGTTACACTCTTCACCCTATGGGCTAACCGGAGCTTGCAGTACAAGCACAACACTGTTGTGCAAATGAGTAGATAGGCATGAGTTACCCTCTGATTCTTGGCAAGTGTGTGTATGTGTGCAAGTGTGTATATTTGTAGGATACAGAATTTTGAGGCCACATTCTCCAAATACAATACACCTTGCCATACAGTATAAGGGATAGTGATGTTGCTGACAGTAGGAGAGCCATGACAAACCATCACCCTACTATCCCTGTGGCATGTGCAATAGCTGCATATCCCTGTAGTATCACTGATGAGATAGACCAGTGGTTGTATTGCAGTCCTGGTCAATATGTCATTGTGGGCATGTCAGATATTATCATGGGTTTCAGTGAGTAAAATATCCAATGTGGGGTTTGGGTGCTGTGTATACTGTCTTTAAACTATGGTACCCCCAGTACATGTCCCAAGGTCCACTGTATGAGGTCCACTGTCACCATCGATTATACACGTAACTGATTACACTATCCAGCCCAATGATGCATGTGCTGTGTGCAAATTATCTGTAACAGAATGGACTCACTGATAAGGTAGTTAGCACTGACAAACCCAGGTCTCTCAGATGTGTTTATGACTGTTATGTGTTTGACAATGTGTATATGACATTTTGTCACACTATATGTATTGTTCATTAACAACCAGTACATCCCCCATTACCATACTGTACAAGGCCTGGTGATGTTCTTCACTTAACAAGAAACTCGGTACACATCTCATCCTAAAAGCTGTGTGGTATGTGCAATTAAGGCCAAACACATTAGTAGAAATAAGTACCTAGGTAGGGTTTTTACTGTCAGTGTTGCCAAGTAAGTGTGTGTGTGTATGTGAAGGGATCTACTTCAGTTTGCAGAAAATACATGTCCCGGGAGGTCGTCTGTCCAAGAACTGACTGTAAATTGCTAACATTTCAAAGGTATCATCTTGTGAAAATTCATTCCATCAAAACTAGTAGCAGATGTGTAAATGCCATCTTCACCACTGTATAGCTGTACAGCAATACTGGAGATGGTATACATAGTTGGGTGTGGATGTTGTGGACACAGCCATCCTCATTAGGGTTATTGTTGTCTGCATTTCCCTGCTTAGTCAGCTGTAATACTTGCAGTTTATGTTAACAGGTTAAGTAGTTGTCAGTCACACTATGTGCAGTTCTACACCACCCCACACCCTCCAAAGTAAAGGGCTGTTCCACCCACACCAGCACACCCATGTTTACCAACTCCAAGATTGCACTACATTGGGGAAGGAGACATATACCCTGCCAGTGCCATCGTCAGTGACATTAAACTAGCAACTGATTATTTAGTGATGTGATGTTTTGCCTATTTTGTCTTGGTGGAATTACATAGGCTAAAATGGGTTCACTGCAAAAGTAAGTACATCCATGTGTGCAGTATTCTCTGTGTATTGCATCAACACTAAAGCTTCTGTGTGTGTTATACACAAACATGTGGTGTGTGCCACCCAGTACACTTACCATTGTCCACTGTAGAAGGGCTGCTGACATCAGCCACCATGCACTCACCTGTATACACCCCTCAGACCTATCAGCCATGTGGCACATGCACTAACTATTATACAGACCTGTTACTTGTGTTCAGCTGTACCCAGGATATGGCACAGTCAAGGTGTCACCACAGTGCCATACCCGTTGTAGGAAACAACAGCAGACCAACATCCTGCTGACACATAGACACCTACAACACAAACTGAATACATTATGCAGACCACAATCAGTCATTGTTAATTACAGCTATAATGCATCATGGCTGGAGAGATGCACATCCTGACATCTAAGCATTAAACTTGCCTGGTGAAAACATGTTACACAGCATTACATTGGTACACTTTACTACATTCACCCTGTGCATCAGAACCATATTAGCCTGTCCCTGCATCAATGTTATGGATGACAGGGATGTGGCACAGGTATCATCATATGCACAGGGTGTGTTGTGGGTTTGCCAGAGACCTAGGCTGAGCCGTTTGGTTGACCTCATGTGTGTGTGTTAGGGGATTTCATTATTCATTGGACTGTGCAGATGTGGTGTGTGTAGGTATGGGGTTGCCCTAGCTTTGTCAGTTATGTGTGTGTGTGTGTGTGTGTGTGTGTGTGTGTGTGTGTGTGTGTGTGTGTGTGTGTGTGTGTGTGTGTGCATGCACACAGTTCTCCCATGTGGCTGCCTTATATAGTTTTTTTTTGACAGCTGCAGACTGTACATGGCAGGGGGTGCAGTTCACAGTCTCTGGCCATGTACACGAGAATTGTGCCTGCCAGGGGTTCCATGGGCACTACCAGGTACAAGACCCAATATGGCACTCTCCCCTGAGGATGACAAATGTTCACTGGATCCGGGTCCCTGGTGGGACCAGCCAGGGCCACGTGCAAGTGGCCTGCTATGTTGTGGTGTGGACAGCACCTCCCCCCCTGCAATGCTGGTGCTGGTACTGCCACTATGGTAGCGGCTGCAACTTGTTGCATGTCCACTTAGACCTCCACCTGTTGGTGTTGCTGACCTACATCCATGTGGCTGTCACCCTACTTGCAACATATGCTCTAACACAGACATTGCATGCCTGAGGATACCCACCATCTCACCCAACCGTCTATCCAGGACCTCTGCAAAATAACAGTGGGTACCTGCAAGATCACAGATGTTGTCGATAGCAGAATGAGTAGCCCTCTGGAGCCTCAGACTCTGTCTGGTATAACATCCCATATGTGCTTGTGTCTCCATGACAGCCTGAAACATGCATATGGTGACACCTGCTGTGGGGCACTTCTGCCAGGTGCATGATGGCCAGCAGCCCTCCTATGAGCACCCCTGTACATCTGCCTGTGTGGTACCTTGCCAGTCATCCAGCTATGGCTGCTGTGTCCAGACACACTTGCCATAATCACCACACTGTACTGTGCCATGCCACCACCTGCCAACTGTCCCTCATCTATGGCCACTGATGATGGGGTATGTATAGGCAATGTAACTGTGTAGAGTGGGATGTCAACCGATGGCACAGTTCAGCCCCTGAGAACTCCGTGTGTGCCTCACCATATCTATCATCATTGTCAGAATCTGTATGGACAATAACATCAGTTTGCCTGCAGGAGGGACCCTGACCCACCTCGCCATCTGTGAGGGGAAAACAAAATACGTACTTTAAGACCTGTACGTCATTGCTTACCTCTACACACTCTCTCTCTCACACACACACACACACACACACACACACACACACACACACACACACACACACACACACTTACAGATGAGGTGGCACAAAGATATTACACAGACCTCTTATTACCCAACTGTCAACATGCATGACATATGGCACTCAACAGCATGCACTGCAGCTATACTCAATCCCTGTTACCAACATTATACATCTCTGTGATGCATGAGTTGTGTTAGTAGGTGATTCCCCTTCCCCTGGAACACACTGCACCCATGTACACAGTATTGCTTGCACCTGTTCAGCACCCTGGTACATACTGTGCACCATACCTCAGGGGTGTACACTCAATTGCTGAATGTGTATATGTGTGGGAGTTATGTTTGCTCTGTTGATCACAGCCCCTATGTGTGTGTCTGACACATACCTGGGATGATATGAGGACAGATGTCAATAGTGAATGCCTGATGTCTGATTTGCAGATCTCATCATCAGCAGTGCATGTATGAACAATAAAATACAATTATACTGACAACCTTCAAAGCTTACTGTGGCTATGAGGAGTGCACACACCCTTATTGATATGCCACCCTCTTCCGTGATATGCCATGGGGCCACAGTACTGACTATGCTAACATTACACACACCTATGTGACATATGAACTGTGCAATCAAATGCAGTGTCAAACAAATGTGTTAGTTGATCAGATGCTGATTGAGATGCATACAATATGAGGGTTGCATAAGTGTGCACACCCTTAACATGGTGGTTTGTTGCAGCACCTGTTAAGTGAGCTACAGCAGTCACTAATCCTTGAAGGGGTATACTAGCATGGCCCATCTGCACTTGCCATTATTTGGTCACTCTGCCCTACAAATGTCCCCCAACTGTGCAAGATTGCAAGGTCAACTCATGCACAGCCCTTGGAGGTCACACAGTGCCTTCACTATTGCTGTGGAGTCAGGTTATATCTGGCACAATTCATGACCTTGACTGTGTTCAGATACAGCCATTCTTAGTGAGCCTTGAACGTATGCTTCAGTTCACTGTTGTGTTTCAGGATGACACCCCTCCCCATCCTCAGCCTTTTTGCAGCAGCTTGACAACTATGTGCCACACATGAGTGACATTTTTCAGTGTCCCAAATTCACAACACCATGTCTACCAGCCTAGTTCCTGCTAATGAACAGCAAACCTAAAGGTGTACACCGGCACCAGCAAACTACAGATGGGGATGGTGAGACTTAGGTGGAGTGAGGTGTTGCTTGTGCAGCACATGTATCTTTATTTATACTGTCTGTAGATTTCAGCCTTGTTCTTGAAAGACCATTACACATTGCAACACATGCCTTTGGGAGACTTTTGATGTTATACATATGTTACCTGTAGAGAGCCCTGGATGATGTTTCCTGTGGAACAACTCTTCCATCTGATTACCCTAACCCATAGGCCACACTTATGCAGACTCCATGCACTTGTCAACATGGGTACTGCACAGACAGTACTCGCTAGACATTCCTGCAAGTCCCTCAGTGTTGCAGCATGTTTCTATGCAGCCTCTGTGACCAGTTTGCAACATGTGTCTTCATCTGTCTTGGATGGCCATCTGTTTATTTTCTACATTAATCTTGTCCCATACTTCGTCACATACATGACTATCTGCACTGCTTGCCATGGTATATGCAATGGTGAGGTAAGGCTACATCTCCCACTCCTGAGTGCTACCTTTTGGATATGGGATCCATTCCATGGTTTGTAAGATGTGTGCAAGCCATGGATGCCTCTGTTGCAGGTGAGTGGGCAAATGTCATACATACTTCTTGAATACTTCATGGAAGGTGCATACTCATGAAGAGTGAATGTTGTCAGTACCCAAAAAGCTGCTTCCACAATATGTTATTTGGAGTGTGTGCACACAAATACTTCCAGTGTTTGTTAAGGTATGTATTCCCCATATTTGTTGCCCTAACATAGGATGCCATATTACACATTCATTGCTCATGTTAGAATCACATTACAGGTTGTAAGAGTTGTAGAATGTGGTATTGTGATATACCATTGTGTAGATATGTATCAGTTGCTATTGTAATAGTGGTATATACACTGTTGCAGCCACTGTATAAGGGTAATGTTTCAGACATGTCCCTACTGTAGGCCATTTGTCCTACCATTATGTTCATCTCCATCCACACATCTTGCACTGACAGGTTGTTAGTTATCCTGCAGGACTCTTACATACCCTTCAGATATGCCACCATGGTGACCATTGTGATGTAGTGCAGTTAACAGCAACAATACGTGAATATGTACAACATGCATTATAGGTAAATGTGTGCATGGCAAATACCATGGTCATAACATGGCCAGTGTATTGGCAAACCTGAACAAAATAAAACCATACTCACCAGCTACATGTTGCTGCCCCAGAGGTATATCAGTGGGCTCTACATAGTTGTGTGAGAGATGTAATGTCAGTAGCCACACCTGTGGCATTGGTACAGGGTGGGAGCAGCATTTCAGTACAGCAACAGTACAACCCCACAATACTAGAATTTATGCACATCTGTTCATTACTACACTGCAGCAACAGACTATGTTATCTGACATATGCATGAAGATACTTTACAGATGAAGATGGAGAAGCAACAGTGGTGTACTAATATGTCCTGGGGCCTTAGCTGCACACTCCTCATCCATTGTGGGGGTAGCACCCACCTCCACAATGCTATCAGCAGGTTCTTGGCTTGCCTGGCGGGCAGGTGCCCCAAGTCTGGCAAGGAGCTCCTCAGCATGTGTCAGTAGGGGCTGGAAGGCATGACCCCCACCTGTTGCTAGCTGGTCCCTCCTAACTGCAGCAGCACACTGACGGGCATGGTGGATTAGGTCAGTGCATCGATGTTGCACCTCCTAATACCTGCGGTTATGCAGGTCAACATCGTTTACCCTATGGACGAGCTTGTTCCACAGGGCAGTCCTCTCCTGAAGATCATGGGCTGTACCCCCAGAGAGGGTTCGGTGGTGCTGCACCAGGTAGTTTATGAGGATGTCATTTTCCTGGGAGTATATGCTGGAAGGCGCTCTCTCGACATGGTACCTGGAAGACATAAAGAGGAAAAATGGTCTGAGGAACTCATACTGCAAGGATATAATAGTTGTTAATTGACATCTCTTTCTACCCCCCACTATATCTGCAGGGAGATATCTGCAAAAATAATCTGAATACACAAATCAGTGGGTCTGTCTGCACCAAACCTACTGTTGGGACATATATCCTATTGTGCAACAAATATTGAAATGTGTTTCATTCATGTTCCATGTTGAAACACTGTCATTGGTGGCCTGCTGCTAACATTGTAGCCTGCATGCCATTTTAATGGCCACTGTGGTAACATATATGCATGTGTTCTGTTTGCTATGCAACTGCTCCAAAGCTGGTGTTTTGGGATAATAACTAATCCTGGATTGTGTTGACTATTACTTCCCACATATGTTGTAAAACTGTGACATAATAGCGTGTTTGGGAAGGCTGCTCCCAGCAGAACCACCTCTCCCACCTCATCTGGCCGTGTTACCAGGCCCACATCTGGCACCCAACCTGAGACCTCCTCATCTGCTGGTCCTGCACTACCTACTTTTGGAACCACCTCAGGGGGTGGTGCTCACCCCCTGCGAGCGCGCACTGACAGGATCTTGTCACCTGATGTCAGGTCCAGGTTGTGGTGCATAGGGAGCTCCACAGAGAATTGGAGGATTTGCTACACCACCTTGAGGCCCTCGTGACACAATTAGAGAGTCAGCGTGCTCCTCCTGCTCAGCCCCCAGCACAGCCACCTTCAGGGCCCTGAAGGTGCAGTGATGACTGCCCATGGGTGGGGACCTCATTCCCACTGTTTCCATTTGGGGGCTCATGGACTTCCAATTTCCATACACCCCTCCCCATCCAAGGTGTTTATCCACCACGTGTCATATTCCACCCATGTATCCTATCTTTTCTGCACCCAGCCTACCTCACCAAATATACCTACTATCCTTCCTCAACATCCTACTGTCACCTTAACAAACAAAGGGCGATGTGTTCCCAACATATATTTCACACCAGACACACACACACACACACACACATATATATATATATATATATATATATATATATATATATATATATATATATATATCGCTAAATGCATGCAGCCAGCTGTGTAGTACTTCCAATTACCAATGTCATAGCAACCCACTACTATAAATAACTACATCATGTGGGCATTGTCCCTTTACCTTACCTGTATGGAAGACAACCATCCTCTGTGTGGACAGCAGTGTTACAGACAGCAGGTTCCAATACCTCTTACAACAGGACTTGTAGACACAGGCCAACTACATGTTTGTATAAGGTTCCAGACCTACTGACAGTGTGAGTATTGCTGTTATATGCATTGAATACTGCTATTTTCACAGGATTTGTGTGTACATGCTAGTTTTGCATGGAATACAGTCTATCTGCATAGCTCTCATGTGTGGGCATATCCACATGATGCCCAGAGGACTGGCTGTTATGCTTTATCTGTTCACCACACAGGTCTGGTGTCTGGCATATCAGTGGCATTCTCTCCGTTGAGTGCTATCAGTTCATGGCAACATCCATTTGTGTTTCTGACTTCATATTTCTGAGTAAGGGTATGTTGCAAGCAATCCTGTAACACCAGCAACGTTCACAGTGGCTAACAGCAATATTGCAAATATGGCCCTGTGTTCCAGCCTCTGTCCTCCACCTATATACCAGGCTTTGTCCAGATGTCATGCAGTAAGTGGTTATTAAATAATTGCCTATAATTATTTAATGCTGGCATTCCTGCTATCATTCCAGTGATGTTGTGTACTCCCATACAAATTGTGGGGTAGGGTCCATATATATATATATATATATGAGGGCTACAGCTGGACAAAATTTGTGTGACCTTGTACAGTCCAGAGATCAGTGTATGTAAAACGCTATTATATGCTCTTGTAAGACATTTTATGAGGGAGGGTTATGAAATGTTTTTAACTTAAGCTGTTACAACATGTGAGAGACATATCAGTAGTAAGAAACATTATGGTATATGGCTGTACATTTTCATACATTTCATCATGGGAACAGTGGTAGGCCAGAGCTTACTGTATTACAGACAGTTCTGTTTGTCAGTGTGATAGTGACATTTTAAGTTAAGCATTGTTATGTAACAGATACATTTTCATTGTGACAACTAATTCTTTTCCCCCTAGGGGTTGAGTACAGAATGTAATTGGAGGCGGCTGAACTACATCTGTAATTAATAAGTGTTGATTGGTTCTTATCTTCAAAGCAAGTGTTTTTTATTAGTGTTCTACTAATTGAAGCCCTTAGCCTGGACAGCAACATATGTTATGTGTTTCAGATTACTGTATCAAATGTTTTGTTTGAGAGTTGCATTGCTGAGTTATGTATTTCAACACCTAACTGCTATAAGAAATGGCATAAACAACTGAAATGGTAGACAAATAAACATTTCTAGTGCTAATTTCAAAGAAAGAAAAAAAAAAGGAAGATAGGAAAGTGGTGAAATTGGGGCAAGCAGAGGGAAAAACAAGATGAGAAATAACTAGGAATGTGCAGGACGGGTGTAGGAAAGAACCATAGCTCTGCATTTCTTCGGCAGCAACAGCTGCTTTCAATGTGGGCAATTTAGAATTTGGAGCCTCACACCCTACAGGGAGGAGAGTGGGCATCATACAATAAGGATGACTGGTAGGGTTACATTGTGTGATGGTTACATGTCTCTGGGGCGAAATGCAGAGCTACATATGGGACGTGATTTTTTTTGGGGACAGATGCCCTTTTTTTTAAGGTGAGAGTGGGATGTTAAAGAAGCATTATACATAAGTGTGGTGAGGGTGGTTTGGTAGAAGAGGTTGCATTTGCAGACAGACAAGACAGCAGACGGGTGGTGTATGATACATGTGGAGGTTAACACCTTGATGGGGAGGGTGACTGGAAATCGGAGGCTCATGACCCCCCCAGATGCTAATAGTGGCACTGATGTCCCCACCCGATGGCAGTCACCACTACTCCTTCGGGTCTACCTTAATTAAACGAAAGCGGAATCCGTCTAATATGAATCCGTCAACAGATAAACAGCGAAACGCGGAAACTTCAAATGCACTAAATAGAGAAATTGGAAATGTCGAATTGTCATAGTTGGCCTGTCTACAGTAAAGCTCCGTAAGATAAGTGTGCGATAGTTACGGACCTTAGGGTTAGGGTGCAGGTTAAGGTAAGTGCATAGATAGGTAATGTATGTAAGGTTTAGTGTAGGGTTTTGTTAAGTATATGTGTGTGGAATATTTACTTTGTGTGGGTATAGTTCTGTAGGGTAAGTTTGCGGTAGTTACGGACCTTAGGGTTAGGGAGGGGTTAAGGGTAGTGCATAGATAGTTGTGTATGTAGGGTTTAGTGTAGGGTTACAAGTGGGGTATTGGTGCTTTAATTTAAGATTAGTAGTAGGGTTTTGATTAATGCATGTATGTGTTTTTTGTTGTTGTGTTTGCGTAGGTAGTATGTTATGGGCAGTGGGGTTGGCCGACTATTGCAGTTTTGATGTTTAAAGTATGCGGTTTTGTGTGTTCGACATTATCACGTTTTGCTGTTTATGTGTCGACGGATTCATATTCAACAAATTCCACTTTCGTTTAATTAAAGTAGACCCACTCCTTCACAGCCCTGAAGGTGGCTATGCTGAAGGCTGGGCTGGAGGGGCCGCCTGCCCCTCTAGCTGTGCCAGCCTGGCCTCCACCTGGTGTAGGCAGTCATCTAGCTCTGTCTGGGGGACACTGCACACCATGCCACAAACCTCGTCCCATGTGACAACATCCTCACCGCGCCCACTTGAAGGGGTGGCATGCCCGATCCCCTGCAGTAGTTCCACCCAAGGGTGGTGCAGGACCAGCAGATGAGGGAAGTCTGGGTTGGGTCCTGGTGCCTCAGCAAGGTGGGGTGGGAGAGGCAAATCCACAGGGATCTGCCTTCCCTTATGTGCTATGGTGTGGAAATTAACAATGAATATCGGTTAGTCATGAACAACACATTACATTAGTCAAAATAGCATGCATGGATATTCCCAATTACCAAAAGTGCAATTATAACAGTGTCATAGCAAACAGAATGCATGCATATATATGGAATAGCATTCAGAGTTACAACAGCATGCCAGTTAGAGGTATGTCAGGCAGGCAATAACAAATGATTATTCAACAGGGAATATTTGTATGCACACAGTTTAAACAAATGATTAACCAAATGGAACAACGGTCCCAACAGTAGAGGTTTATTTAGGAACATACCCATGTTGGTTTCAGTGTGATGATTGGATCAGTTGAGTGGTGGGGGAAGGGAGCAGATTCAATGGACAACTGCTATCAAGTATATTTTTCAGTACAGTACTATTCAATAATCTACAGTCTGACCACACTTACACTCTATTTGGGCCATGGGGCTGCTGCAGCACACCAAAAGCTGTACATATCAACAGATCAGTTGTACCTTTATTTTAGCTATACACATCATACCTGTTTCTATACAGATTTCTTTACCTGTGGGCCCTGTGCAGATGAACTGTGTGCACATTACATTGCTGTATCTACACATATTTCAGATTCACATATTAGTTGCATGCCCTGGAGTGGGTGTTGTGCCTTTGACATACATCTACTGTGACATTCTCTGTGTGTGGGTTTCTTGGCAACTTGGGAAACTATCCATGACAGTGTGTCACTTGAGAGGCTTGTCTGGGCCAGACTGCAGAGTGTGGATGGCTAGTTTGCATCTATTTGTAGGACTGGGGCTGATCAACACAGCAATTGTACACCTTTCATAGCTATACACATCATGCTAGTATTTCTATTCAGATTTCTTTACCTGTGTGGAAAATATATGTGTTGCAGTACATTACATTTTCTATTTAGATTGCAGTTTACAACTGTAGATCCAGACTGACATGTTAGTGGTGGTCCCTGGATTTGAACCATGGTGTGTGTGCAAAATTGAACTACAGGCCTAGTCCTTATCAGACTGAGCTACTGGGGAGGTGTTGGTTGTTGTTTGTGACATTTCTATCTAGTACATATTTTTCTGCACAGTACTTTTCTTATCAAATGTTGCATTATTTGTTTCTCATTTTCAGTACAAATTATGCATACACAACAGACATTGGTGTCAGTGTTTGAGAAATGTGCACACTAGCTGAATTGCACATTTGACTGTTTTACAACTACATATTGCAATTTAGATTCCTGAGTACACAGTGTAGGTTTTAAGTCTGCACCTGTTATTCTTACACATTTGTCAGTACATTCACAGCTACATACAGCTGAAATTGAAAGGTTAACACAGGACAATGCTTGCAGACACACAAGTAAAACACATTCTGATGGAAATATGTACTGTTGCTTTTTTCAGTTATTTGACATGCCCATTCTAAAGTATGCAATCAGTGCTAAATCAGTTCACCTCAGTTAATGCATTTTGCAGGACATACACATTTCTATTTTTCAGGTACAAGTGAGTTGACACACCAGTGTTTGGGATCACCTTTATTAGTTTTGACATACATATCTGTGTACAACTCAGAAATCCATAACTACTATTCCTGCATGATCTGCACAGGGGAATGCTTTTCATTTCTAAGTGTTACGGTAGCCCTGACATGGCACTTTCTTGGCAGGTTCACTCAGACACACTCATACATATTCTACTATTTCTCTCCTGCATATTGTACCTTGTTTGCTACTGATATCTGTATTACACATCAGCGGGAAATACTCCACAATTATATATACAGATAGTACTACCATTACTATATTTTTGATTTATTGCTGCTAATATTAGGAGGTATTCTGTACCACCATAATGCCGACTCAGCCGGCCCAGTTGCTGGGCATGAGCCTTGACATTCTGGGACCTCTCTGCAGCAGCTGCATGGGGAAATATGACACATTAATCACACCTGCATAGTCAAGAGTTTAACTTTTTCCATACTTACAGATACATAAGATTGCATACTTACAGACATGTGGGACATCCTGCACTCAGACGTCTTGGATCCACTGGTCCAAGAGTGCAGCCCTCCTCCACTTCAGGTCATTGTGGTGGTGATGTACCTGCTCACCAGTTTGGGATATGCCAGTGGCACTGGTGAGATCATGTGCAAGCTGGTCCCAGGCCTCTGCTTTGTACTGGGAGCCCTGGTACTGGCCCTGCAGCAGCCTGGCATCATGGATTTTTACTAGGAGCCCAACCATGACCCTGAACTCCTGGATGCCCCAATGTTGTGCTCGGAAGTGAACACCTTCACCCACACCTGACATTTTGGT
>NC_056733.1:376987362-376991243 GCF_019279795.1 Protopterus annectens
GAGTTTACAGAGTGAAAAGTAAGGAGTATAAAACAGTGCTGTAGCCAGTACTACTATATGGTACAGAAACATGGGCAGTGAAGACAGCAGTTGAGGAAGCTAGCGGAGATGGAGATAAAGTGCCTGAGATGGATGGTAGGATGCACACTACAGGACAAACAAAGAAATGAGGACATCAGTGCAGAAGCCAAAGTAGCTCCACTTGCAGAGAATGTCAAAGACAATAGATTACAGTGGTTCAGCCACATGCAGAAAAGCAAAATACAATCTGGGGAAGAAGATGTGGAACAGACATTAAGAAGACAAGAGGAAATGAGGGTGTCCCGCAAAGAGATGGATAGGTTGTGTGAGAAAAGACCTGCAACAGTCAAGCATAAAGAAGATAGGAGAGTGACATTGAATCGGGACAGATGGTGACAGCTGACATGACAGTCTGACTCCATGTTATAATGGAAAAAATGGAGAAAGAGGATGATGATGATTACATAAAGATATATATATATATATATATATATATATATATATAGATATATATATATATATATATATATATTTATATATATATATATATATATACACACACACACACACACACACACACACACACACACACACACAAAACACGCACACACACACACACACACACACACACACACACACACACACACACACACACACACACACACACACACACACACACACGGGTTCCTTACAGTAGCTCAGTGAGTTTGGTTGACAGTTGTTTAGCCAACTGCATGTGATCAGCCTAGCAGCTGGGTGACAGGTTTCTGACATCGCACAATTCCCTGGGTTGGGGAATGTGCCCTTACTTCATGTTTGTGTGATATCAGGGTTGATATATATAATTAGCAGGAGGTGGAGAGGAATGCACAGCAAGCACACACACACGCACACAAGCGCACACGCACACACACAACACACACACATACACACACACACACACACACACACACACACACACACACACACACACACACACACACACACACACACACACACGCACACACACGCACACACATCCACTAGGTATGCAGGACAGCTTATCCCTCTGCAAAAAATTATGTTTTTTTTTAAATGTCATGTACCAATGCTGTTTCTCGTCCAATGGGTACTGGCATGTCAATATCTGCATTTTCAATGTTTTGACATCAACATTTTGCCAGTTGACATTAGGTGACTTCAATCTTTCTTGCTAATCCTACCTAATATATATAATGTGTGAGTTTGTTTGTATAAACTGTATCTGCATTTATCTGTCTGCACTCTAGTACAAAGGACAATGCCTAAGCTTGTTTAACAATTGGTGTTTTCCTTCCTTGTTTACACCAGTTTGCATCTATCTTTGATTGTAAAAATCCCCAGTGGGGTTTATAGCTTTAAAACTTTCATAAAATAGTCTGCAGCCCTCACTGTATGTTTGCCTTTAAAGCTATAAATCTGCCTGAAGTCTTCTTCTTTATCTGACCTTCATAGTGTTATGTAACAAGTTGCTGCTGTACTTCCCTTTAAAAACTTAAGACTGTACCGACATTCAAGGAGGCTCAGTATCACTCATTAATGCTCATAGTGTACTTTTTGAATTTATAATGCACTGCCTTCATAGTCTACCTTAATTCAGCTAGGTCTCACCCTTCTGATTGAAAGATGTTAATGATTTTGTTAACTTTTACCTCTTCCCACCCTAGATCTCTGACTTTCAAGACTCAAACCTCTCCATCCCTGGAATGGAAAAGCTTTCTATGGATTATTTTTGCCCTTCTCTGAGTTGATAACCCCATTCCATTCAGTTGCACTATGTATGGTTTCACTTTGCTTTCACCCACCATACTACTATATTTATTTTAATCAAACTGCTTCTCTACTTTCCCTTAACAAAATCATTAGTGTCTTCCCATCATGTTAAACAAAATATTTACCCTCATGTCAGGTAAATCATAGTCATTATTCCCTGAAATCATTTTGTAAAAGTCCACTTTCTCCTACTTACCAATTACAGCATCCACCCACATTCTTCCTTCGCTTAAAACAAACCTATATCTTCTTTTCTCTTCTAATCATCAAGCAATTAAACCATCACATCGATTTACCATCCTGCATTCCCAAAGAACCTCATAGTTATACACCTATCTAGCTTGTAACTCATATATTTCTTGCACTTACGTAGATGTAGAAGTATCTGCCAAGCTACATACAGTAATAACAATTTCTTATATACCTATCTAGTTGTATAACACTCCTGATAATTTCATAACTACACTCTAACCTACATAACTTGGTATCTATCTCAAATTAATACTAACTAATCAGTAAACAGACTGACTGTTTTATTCATTTACTTAAGCCTGTGCAACATACTGCCTTTCTCTTTTTTCCTGCTTTGTTGTAGAACGCTGAGCCAGTTACTTTCTCTGTCCTTTCCTCTAAGACCTATACAATAAATATACTATTACTTTCTCTCTAGTCTATGTGACAGATAGACCAAATCTCTCTGTTACTCCTGTTTTTAAGACAAACACTCCTATGTTCTCTTTTAGCTTAGGTGAGAGATAGGCTTGAACATTTCTATATTGGGTTGCACATTCATTTTCCTTTTCAGCACAGGTAGTAGACAGATTGTACCTTTCTCCTGGCTTTAATACATTTTGACTGCTACTTACTAATACTTTATCAGTCTAGATTGCAGATATGCTGATCCTCTCTCTAGTACTAATACTTTTTTTCTCATCCTAAATAGCAGACAAATTGAAAGTCTGAACTTGCTAGTGTTCACTTTCAGCCCAAGTGGGTCATAGGTTTTCCCTCATACTCCACCTATCCAATACTGATCCACTACTCTTGCTATTTACTCCTCCCTCTGCTTACATGGCAGATAGACTGGATCTCTCCCTTGTAATAAATGTCTCCAGTACTCATTCATGGCTCTTACTACTTACTTCTCTCTCAACCTAAGTGTTGCTTAGCCTGTATTTCTCTCTGTCTCCCGATAATACAGATAAAACGTTATTGCTGTTCAATATATACTTTTGGTATGACTTGTAATAATCTTCTCAAAAAAACCTGTTGGCAAACAGAGGCACACAAGCAGACAAATAACCAAAAAGAAGTGCCTGGGTAATGTAAATGCCACAAATCACACTATAGTGTGTTTTGTTTAAAACTAGTTGAATTCATTAAGCGCTTTTGTCTCATATAAAGATTTCATCAGAATACAAAATAACTATTTAGTAAATTATTTATCCTTGCAGATTAGTCTTGGTTCAGATGCTAATATCATTTCCTGTTACACATCTTTCACAATGCAATAAAATCCTTAAAGTGGTAAAGACAGTAAACTCATTCCCCGGGATTCATGAACCTTGCGCCAGGCGCACGCATGGCGTAGGCGCCACAATGCCAGACATGGCCGCCGAGCGATTCAGGTACGATCCAAAGCCACGTGCATCAGCGGCGTACGCCGGATTTGCGCCGCCTCCGGCGTAGGTATGTTAAATACCCCATGTGCGGTGTTGCACCATGCAAATGAAGGCAAGTAGCGATTCAGGAAGTGGCGCAGGCATAGCATAACACAACGGCAATGTAAACCAAAAAAAACGGTTTACACATATCCAAACATGACATAGGAGTAACGGAAGGCTGCCAACGTCAGGTGTCATAGTGGTGCAACATGGTAATGTGGAAAGAAACTGAGAATGTCAAAAGAAAACATGCAGAAAATGTAAATAATGACATAAATGTTATGTACGGAAAAACCACAGCAGAGTCCCAGGACATGTCCATGGAAGGTGAGGAACACTGAAGTAATATGACAATGCCATAAAAGAGCAGTATAAGACACATCAGCATCACAGCCCAAAAACCCC
>NC_056733.1:376991743-376996743 GCF_019279795.1 Protopterus annectens
TGTGCTTTGTAAAGGAACAAATAGTGGACCTGGTTGCTTCTTATAGAACATTTCTAGAGTCCACTCCTTTCCAATATGCCACAAAAGTGGGAAAGGCTCTGGTATAATGTGCCTTAACATTGCCTGGAATATATAGATATATAATGGTGGGAGTAACAAAAACAGTAGCAGACGGCAACCAATAATCAGTCGTTTGCTTAGAGACAGGTTGGCCTTTCATAGGCCCGGAATAAGAAAAAAATACCTGTTCAGCCTTCTTGAAAGGCTTAGTTCAGTCAAAATATTTACTGAACTGCCAGGGCACATCCAAGGTATGCAGAATTTTTGCTCCCTTGTTTTTAAGTTCTAGAAAGAAAACTGGGAGATGGGTGGCTTGATTCAGGGTAAATTCAGAAATAACCTTTGGCAATAAAGATGAATTTGTGCATACAACAACCTATTATTGTGGCAATTAAGATGAGGTTGGCCCATCATGAGAGCTTGCAGCTCAAAGGCTTACCTCTCTGATGTCAAGAGAAATAAGTAAAACAGTTTTACATTGTGATGAATTTTAAATCAGCCTAAAAGGCAGGTTCAAAAGGAGATAAGGTCAATTTTTCAAGCACAAAGTTGAGATTCCCAGGAGGAGGATTTTTTTAAAGGGGTCCCACTTAGAACACTCTTTTCATAAATTGACCACAAAAACAGAAAATAGAGCGGGATCAATGGGCAAAGACATCTGAAACTGTAAGCATATTGTAAAATAAACTTCCATATAAAGCCTAGATAATTTATTATTAGACTGAACCAACCTCTTCCTTGAGATTCTAACCCCTAGCCAATTTTATCCAGGGGTGTAGGGTTACAAAAAGCCAAGCACCTCTTGATAGAGTTGGGAGATAGAGAAACTACAGCTGGGTCAGCTGAAAGAAATGTAATGAGAGCTGCAAGATCACAGTATACCTTGCATTTCCTCATAGCCTTTTTATTAACTGATTCATTAAACAGAGTAGTTTTTCACACAGTTTTATAGACATTTTTAACGTCGGTAACAGAAGTTGGACAGCCAATCTTGTCCTCAATAAGATCTTAAACTCTGCCAATTTCTGGCACAGCTCAAGACTGCTTCTAGTCAAATGCATCTCTAAATCTATCTAGCATCCGTGGGAAGGAGAATTCCTTTGTTTTTTTGAACATGTGCCTTCTGAACAATCACATTGGACAGGCTCAGAAATGCTCACTATTATCTGCATGAGAGCCCCCATCAAAATCTGCAAGCCACAGACTGATATCTAGAGAAGGTAGCTCCATAGTCATTCTGCACAGGAGCATAGTCTCTGAGATTAGCTGATTAAGTACTCTTACCTAAGGAACCACGTTAGACCTATACATAGTAATAACCTAAAGTTTCTGTTTCTTACTGTAAACTATACTAGAGGATAAAATATCTGGGGATGCAAGTATTATGTCTGGCAAGGGAAGGGATCTCTTACCCCATACCTCAACTGCAACTAAAGGGTTTGGCTCTTCTGGACCTAAGTCAGGTACTTGAACATCCCTGTAAGATGTGTATAATGCCAGTACCATAGAAGACTGTGGGCTCACAACGCAGAGTGATGGGGAAAAAGGTAAGTGGTCTGCTGGCTGCCTTAAGGCAACAACAGATTCACAAGTCATAGGCTGAGGCAAGTTTTTGCTGATTTTTTTTTTTTTCTTTTTAGGTAAACTGGATTTTATGCAGGGGAGGGGCAGTCATATCAGGAGTCATCAAATGATTGGGGAAAATTACTATTAAGGGCAGCAAAAATAGAAAATATAAACTATGCCTGGGATTCATTAATGCCTACAATAAGTGTACACCGTTCTGAGTGAACAGACAACACAAGTGTAACTCACACCATCTTCCTCCCAATTTTAGTTTTCCTACTGCTTTTCTTGCAGTTTTAAATACCGGGGGATTTATACAGGTTACCAGAAACTGTATATTACATTTCCACTGAGAGAGGGACTAGAAAGCACAAGAAATGTGATAGGGATGCTATTAAATAAAGATTGTGTACACTTAGTGTAGACGTTAATGAATCTGGCCTTATGTCTCCACATAGGAAATAGGGTTAAACTGCATAAAATATAGCAGAAACAATTCAAAATGCGCTAAGCCGTGTTCTGCAATATGTAAAGAATAAGACACACAGTCACAGTACAAAGTACAATTCACTTGTCCAAATACTGCCAAAATATCAAATATATGCCCCAATCTCAAAATTAACCCTATTAAACCAGCATAAGTAAGCATTTAGAGACTCCCTTGTCCAAAATGAAAACAAATCTCCACAAAAATGCAAAGTAATTTGTGATAAAATCACGATTTAGCAATAAAAATGGCTATATTAGTGTTAAATCAGAAGTAAATATATAAAAGAAGAAAAAAATACAGTATTTTCCTGTCAGAACTTTAAATGCAAGAGGCAAGTCCCTTGTGTTCAACTGCCACCAAAGGATTCAGTTTCCCAATAAAAGTCAAAAGACACTTTAAAAGCAGTGTTAAAAATACAAACAGACAGCAGTAAGTTAGAATTAGCAGATGAGGGGGGCGTGGCCAAGGATGAACACAGGATAGCAGCAGATTTCTTCAGCTCCACCAATTTCATTACATTGACAGGAATTAATTACTTAAAAAATTAATTCTTGAAGTAATTTTCTTTCTAAATATGTTTGTTTTATATAGTTCTTGAACTATATCTAAAAAAGAAAGGAAATCTTAATAATATTCCTGTCAGAAATTACTTTGGAAATTTTCCTGTCAGTTTATCAGTCTGAAATGAGTTCCAGTAAGACAAATTCTCAAGACTCCAGCATCAAGAAAGAACTTCAGTCTCTGATAATTATAGTCCAGCAACTTACTGCTAAGATGGATAAAATGGATACTAAAATAGACACTTTCATAGAAAAACTACAAAACAAATAGACTTGTTACATATGGACCTGCAACAACAGAAGATCCAGATGACAGGCATAGAAGAAGCTGTGAATGACATGGAAAATAAAATACAAGAACAGGAAATCAACATTGAGTTTCTGCTGAAACAAAATACACATTTACAAACAAAGCTGGATGACCTGGAAAATAGATCTAGGCGCAATAACATTAGGATTTTTGGACTGCCAGAAAATATTGAAGGTAACAATATTACTTCTTTTTAACAACATGGCTCCCTAAAACTTTAGATTTACCAGAAGCATTCTCTTTTGGTATCGAAGAGCACATAGATCTATAGCTAATACTAACTCTAACAAAACTATCCTAGATCAGTTATAGTTAGATTTCTATCATCTTTTGATAAAGAGATGGTTCTTAAATCTGCTTGGGCTAAAGCTCCTGTTAAGTTTAATGAGACAACTGTGCGTTTTGACAATGACTATTCTTCCATGGTAATTGCTAAAAGAAAAGTTTTCTGCCACTAATAAGGGAGCTTAAAAGCACAGTTTAAAACATACCTTCTGTTTCCTGCCAAGCTTAAAATCTTCCTTCCTGATGGTCCTAAGGTCTTGATGATTTAGACTCTGCTTTACTGTTTGTCAAAGAAAAAGGATTTTGGATAAAATAGAAGAAATAGAATGGGCTAGTTCTTCATTAAAGAGATTGGCAACTGAAGCTTCCTGGACGACTTCAGAGAAGAAGAAGAGACTAAAAACAAATGATTTGTTATATGTTTTTTCTCTCTCATCATTTTAGTTCATTATTAATCTTTTTGAATATAGTTCCTGCATTTCCAGAAAGCCACAAATATTTTGGAAAGATTTAATCAAAGTTATTCTCTATGTGCAAAGAAATGTTTTGTTTCATAACCAGTCAAAATGCCTAAGGATTTAATGGCAGGCTGTGACTGATTTGTTTTCTTTCTGAAAAAGTAAGGTTAGTAATTTGATACATTTTTTATCTTTACCTTTTTTTCCTTCTTCTTTATTATTTTCTTTGTTTAAACAATGACGTTCTATTTAGATTATGTAGTGGGTAAAGGGTGGGGGAGGGCAGGAGAGAACAGTAATGAAAATATCATTAATAGAATAATAACATATTTATTTCTTGTAAAAGTTTATAAGTTCTTCAAATGCTATTTCTAATTATACTTTCTTGATTATACTGCTTATGCTTGTTTGTAAATAATCTGTCATGCTTTAACTAATAATAATCAGAACTAAATAAGAGTAAATAATATGTTTTATTTTTAACTCTATTAATATAAACAGTAAGTAACATTCCATTGTATATACTTCTTACAGCTTTCTCTTACATTTTTTATTTCTGCCTCACTCCCTTTTATTTTCTACTCTCTTTTCTTTTCTTTATTAATATATAGAAATGCTTTAGACTGTGTGGGCACAGTGAATAATAGGATTTGTATGAAAATTGAGTTGGGAGAAGAATGCTGAGTTTTATTGCTTGTTGGTAATTTTGAGTTTAATTTCACTTGCATAGAGGCTGTGATGATCTGTGGAATACATTGTGGAGGTTCTGTCATGTTTAGATGCATTTACACTGCTAAATGAATGTTTGTCACTAGTTTTTAATAAGTTTCCTGCCAAAATGTTAAGAGAGACAATCTGGGATGTGGGCTGTCTTATGCACAATGTCCTTGAGTTACCTCAGAATCTTCAAATCACAGAATTCTCACAGAGAAACTGAAAGCAGTTAGTATAAACATTGACAAGGTTATCACACTGACACACCACAGATTCAGGAAAAATACTCTGTTCATAAAATATGTCAGTTATAATGAGTTTAAATGATGTAGTTTCTTGTAGTAAGTAAATGTCTTATTTTAGAAGGCATAAAAATGAAACATTTATTTAAATGTTTTGAAAATCTACTTAACAGCAGCATAATAATCTGTGTTAAAATTTGTGTTCCAAACATATACTTTACTATAACTCATTTAATTCATCTGATTGACAAACATAAATAATCTTATAACTCTATTCTGGAAGAAATGTCATGTGATATATTTTAAAGCAGTAGG